>NW_024583339.1:50242-55747 GCF_018398535.1 Haplochromis burtoni
GTAGTAGGCTTTCGAGCCTATACAGCTTGGAGTAAGACAACATGCATGAAGAGGATGATGTGGACAAAATACTCATTTGCCTAATAATTCTGCACTTCCTGTACAGCATCAGGGT
This sequence comes from Haplochromis burtoni, assembly GCF_018398535.1. Taxonomy (NCBI): domain Eukaryota; kingdom Metazoa; phylum Chordata; class Actinopteri; order Cichliformes; family Cichlidae; genus Haplochromis; species Haplochromis burtoni. Next base: position 50,358 of record NW_024583339.1, read on the forward strand.
ATTAAAATGCATTTCCATCTTAGAAAGCCCAGCAGGAGTTCTCATCACTGTTTAAATAATGAATGTAAATTAATGAAGCAATAATTGTACTGTTTACCTCATAATCATTGCAGAACAGAGGGTGAAATAATTGTTTCTATGATTATATAACAGGTTGTTTTGGGGTTGTTTTTAGTTTAAATCAGGACTTCTGTGTTGTGTTTTCCATGCTGCTAAAAATCAAGTTATGCTTAAACACCTAGTTTGTACGACATGAGTGCCAGAAGTGACAGCTGCCCTAATTCTGATGTCAGAAATGTGTGTTGAGCAAGCAGATGTTCTGGGTCATACCTTCTCATCTGCTAATCAGCAGGGTTTTAGCAGTAAAGATTACAGATGTATGGTCTTTGGCTGCTTGTTACCACCACGAGAACTGTATTTTCAGCTCAAGTAACTGAAACCTTTAGTCTCAGAAACTTTTTCTGGGAATTCAAGAATACTTGCTCATTATCTGTGTTTTCACATGCTCATGAAAGGATTTGCATGCACATCACAAAACAAATATAACTATGTTTTTTACCAAAGCACAATCAGGAATTCTAATATCTATCAGCATGCATGCAGGAAAAAAACCCCTCCATATTACAGTCTTCTTCACCTAAACTTGGGGTTTGCTTTTCATCACTTCTTACAAACTAATCCAGCTGCTTTTTTTTTTTTATGTTTTTTTATGTTTCAGCTTGCCAAACAATGAGGGCCATTGTGAAAGTAGCCAATATATCCTTGATTTCTTAAAACTCATTGTTGCAGCTGGAGGAAGTACCAAAGTGACTTCCCCTTAGACTGATTTTTAGTCTTAGTCCCCTTGTTTTCCTAAGAGTTATCGATTCTGTAACTATTTAAATAATGTAAACTAATGTAAGTCTGTTGGCCACAACCAACCAACCTATTGACCTCACATTCTGTACTGGCACAAGATGCCACTAAACATGTTCTAAAATCTTTAAGCACTTATTTTTCAAAACCAGCTTTGCAGACAGCGTTAAATCCATGCTAGTTCTTGAGAGCAGGGCTCCATAGTGTAAATTAGACTTTATACATGTAGTGTTTTATGTTCACCACAACCCACATTAACAATTATCTTGCTCTAGGGTAGCACTGCTAACCATTGCACCACTCTACCACCCAGAATAGAGTGCATCGAAAAAAGACTACACATTGAAAAAGGCAGGTCATTTTTAGCCTTGAAAGTGTTGTATTCAAATATGTCCCAATAGCTCTCCTGACTCGTGTTATCTACAGATATGCCAGAAAATTGGCTCTCTGCATGGTGAAACTGTAATCAGTGTTATGTTGAATATATATTACCAAAAACAATATATTCAGAAATGCAATACAGGGACCATAAACAAAACTTCTGGACACCCCTTAATCCTCGAGGCCTCCTGTTTTTAAATGTCCAACTTACAGTAACAGCATTGAAAAAGCAAAAAAAGCAGCCTGCTACACATCAACACATACACAACATGCACACATCCTGCAGATCCCTGCAGCAGGGACCTTTTAACATGGGTATGATTGGATGTCCGTGTCAGCTCTGTTTTGTCTTTAATAGAGGTTGTTATTTTGTGCACAGATATGTACACACTGCTGCGAGGTTAATACATAGGTTGCTGTGTAATGAGCTCCCAGATTTACATTTCAGAACCACGGTTGTCTTGGTGATAACGTTTTATGTGTTGTTATACGTTCTGGACAAAATGTCTCCCAGTGCAGTGGTTTCTGTGTTAACAGATTGTCTTCAGCTGACCACCTGCCTTCTGCAATTTGCCTGATTGGAACCAATTTGCAAATTGCTTGAGATAAACACACACACACACGCACACACACACTCTGAAAATGCCAACATTTGTCAAAGTTCATTCACTTACCAAATTACAATAAATAAAGGTGTATTTCAACCGCATAAATAAAGCAGCTTCAGTATAAATTCTGTTCTTTTCTATTATTTATTTTATTCACATCAGAAGCACCCTCTTGCTCTGTGTAATATGGATGCAGTTGGCTTTTGCTGTGTGTGTGTGTGTGTGTGTGTGTGTTGTAAGTGAAGCAGTCTAGTCAGATCTAATCAGATGGTGTCTTTAACCTGCCTTTTGGCAAGGTGATTGCTTGACTCCACATACTCAGAGACGGTGCCTCTACATACACAAATGCACAAATGTGATCACAGTTTTATTTCTGAACATGTATTTCATCTATTTTAATTATTCTCAAGTGTTTTTATACATTTTACATTTTATAAATTTTGTTCATATCCTTTGCATTGACCAAGGGTTCGTTCTTACTGAGCTGAGCTGATAGACAAGTTATTAACTGATAAAATAACCTCCTCCTTTCAGAGTCTTAAAATGACCAGAGTATACAAAAATTAGGCATGTCCTTTATTCCTTATAAACTGTGACTAGAAACTGAGCCCATAATGTTATCAGAAAATGTTTTTATATAGATCACAGAGCAGAGATGCCAAGATCTGGGTTTCTTTCTCATTATGCAGATTTAAGAGACACTGGCTTCAGTTTTCAGGCTTGGATGTTACAAGTGCATTACCATCCCAAGAGATGGTGACCACACAAAAATCTTACAGGTCAAAGATTTTACATGCACTTACTCACATGAACCCTAATGTTTTCCTAAATCTAACCAAGCAGATTTATCATCATTGATTTGTTCATCAAGCTCTTCTACAGCAGACTTCATGCTTCCCTTTATGCTGCAACCTTACATGAAGTGGAATCCATCGACAACAAAAGTCTTAAATGACTTTCTTTTGGAACATTTTCTGGTGTTTGCATGTTGTTTTAACAAACTACATGCCACTACTATAAAATATGGATAAAGTCTTGCCAACAAAGTCTCAGCATACTAAAAAGACATATTCAGAGGCTGAGGGGTATTTTTTTCCTTTTAATGTTGATAAATGCTAAACTAAAAATCTGATTTGTTCTGTTCTGTGTCAGACTATGTAGTAAAACAAATGCTAGAAAGTCAGATACACAATACAGCTCAATAAATGAATTCTGATAAATCCCTGTTACTGATCTGCCTTATATGCAGTTGTCAATCATCAGTCCCTCTCAACACAGCTGAAATCTCTAGTAGATAGTAGAAGGTCAAAGGTGAAAAAGTAGACTAGTATTTTTTTTAAAAAGTACATTTAGATACATCATATGAACCCTTGCAGCAGCTGTGGGTTGTCCTTGCTAGTTGGAGAATGGGGGAGCATAGGCTGTTACTATAATCTCAATTTTAAAAAAAAAAACATGATTAGCAACACCCCCCCCCCTCCAAAAAGAAAAAAAAACAGTTGTCAGATGCTCTTTAGCTGCAACACTTTCTTTGGAGAAGAAAATTACATATTGCTTGTAATTACTATCACAAAATTGCAATATTAGTTTGGAATTCTTAAATACTCCTGATGTCACAAAATTTCGTCATATAAACTTCATAAATCATTCAACAGCTATGATCTTCATCATCTGTGTTGGTAGTCAGATAAGTAACAGTTTTGTTTTTTTGTTTTTTACAGAATCCATTAAATATTTAAGAGAGAGATTTACAAAAGCTTCTCATTTTGCATGAAAAGAGTGCATCTTTGTTTGCTCTTTGTGGTTTGATGGTAAAGTTGTACACTTCTAGAAACATGTTAACATTTAGAAATGGCCAGATGCTGCTGGAGAAAAAAAAAGTGACACTTCTTAAAGTGCATTTCTACATCAACCCCTGTGATATGTGGTGACACTTGGACAATATAGGCCAGAGTCATCCTTAATCCAGTGCAATGTAGTTGGGGCCTGGAAGGAATGCCAAAGAGGAAAAACAACAGCAGAGACGTGATTTCTCACATTTACCCATTTCTACCTACTTTTCCCCCAACATCCCATCTGTCTGTTTTTCTCAGTCACTTCACTTTTGAGATACTTTTTTAAATTGTTGTTGTTGTTGTTTGTTTTTTTCCCTTTTTTAATTTTTTTTTTCCATGATAGGAAATTTGGCTTACATGCATACGTTTCGGTTTGTTATGTAATATGTGATGAGGAATTTTTCAAAATTTTCACAGTATATTTGAAATAATGTAAATGAATAAATAAAGCAGTCACAGCAATGGAGCAGAATGTAATGAGCTCTTATTAAAAATTACTCACTATAGACTTTATAGCACAATTTGTAATGTTATCCAAATGTGCAGTGAGTATCACTGAAAACTCTACTGTACACTCTCCTGCTTCCTCAAGTGGCTGGTTTAAGACCTCAAGGACGGATTAAAAATCACACTGGTTTATTGTAACCCTTTGAGAACTGTATGCACTGCAGATAAAGGGCATGTTCATTCCTCCTGAACAGGAGTTATAATGGCAATTGGTTCCAATCAGTTTCCCACAATGCCTCAGGAAAATAGCGTATAACCAAAAGTCACTACCTAGGCATTATACAGCATCATTATGCTGAAGTTAAAATGCACATTAAAAATCTAAGGAGCTTGGAAAGAAAAAGCGTCTGGACTTCTTTGAGTTGCTTGAAGACGTTTCACCTCTCATTCGAGGAGCTTCTTCAGATCTAAGGGTCAAATGGTGGAGAGTCCCAGATTTAAACCCAGTGGGAGTTTCCCCCCAAAGAGGGACAAATGACCCCCTGATGATCCTCTACCTAATCACATGAGCCAAGGTGTGAAACCGGGTGTGGGTCACAATCAGCCAGGGTTTCGGGTGAGCTCATTGTGAAACCTGGCCCCACCCTATCATGTGATTTCCTGAGGTCAGATGGCCCAGGATGTGAGTGGGCATTAAGGCGTCTTGGAAGGGATCTCACCATTTGACCCTTAGTACTGAAGAAGCTTCTCGGATGAGAGGTGAAACGTCTTCAAGCAACTCAAAGAAGTCCAGATGCTTTTTTTTTCTTTCCAAGCTCCTTAGACTACAACGACTTGGATGACTGAGAACCTTCACACAAAAATTAAAAATGTTTACACAACGTATATGTTATTCATTAATAATATGAGAAAATATGATCAATATGTCTTGGCATTTATTTATCTATTTAGCCAATTTATTGTTTCAAAATAGACCACGATCACCCTGGCTATGTGTGTCATTTAAATAGTTTAGGGTTTCAGTCAAATTTTCCTTTTGTGCCTTTAATACAACCCAAGCATACATAATGGTTCTGCAGGTTCTATTATTATGAGTATATTCAATTCAATTCAATTCAATTTTATTTATATAGCGCCAAATCACAACAAAAGTAGCCTCAAGGTGCTTCATAGATACAGACCCAACAATCATATGACCCCCTATGAGCAAGCACTTTGGCGAAAGTGGGAAGGAAAAACTCCCTTTTAACAGGAAGAAACCTCC
>NW_024583339.1:55767-56781 GCF_018398535.1 Haplochromis burtoni
TTTATTTATATAGCGCCAAATCACAACAAAAGTCACCTCAAGGTGCTTCATAGATACAGAGAAAAACCCAACAATCATATGACCCCCTATGAGCAGGCACTTTGGCGACAGTGGAAAGGAAAAACTCCCTTTTAACAGGAAGAAACCTCTGGCAGAACCAGGCTCAGGGAGGGGTGGGGCCATCTGCTGCGACCGGTTGGGGTGAGAGAAGGAAGACAGGATAAAAGACATGCTGTGGAAGAGAGACAGAGGTTAATAACAGATATGATTGAATGCAGAGAGGTCTATCAACACATAGTGAGTGAGAAATATGATGCTTGGTCTGCAGCTCAGTAATAAAGAAAAATAAGGGTAAGTGAGATGTGACTGTCTTTTAGACAAAAGGAATAAAAGTTGATCTGTTATAGACAGAATGTCTGCCCTACTTATTCTAAAGCTATGCACACACTGTAAGCTAATTACCAAAATAACCACTGGCAACAGGAAAGTGGCGGAGCCCAGTATAAACCTTTCAGCTTCCACCGGCACTCCCAGCACCTTGACAAGAATCAAGAGTAAGAGATGCCTTCTACTTTCTAAACCCACTGCTTGTTATTCCACCAGTCTGAGACAGGACATTTTGAGTCAAACTTAATTTCTGCCTGTCTTCTTTAAAAACGCAATGAATTTATAAATGCATACAAATGTTTTATTAACTATATTTTTATTCTGTATTTTCCCAGTTTCTTCTGTAAAACAGAAATCAACCTTGTTGATAACTCACCCTGATTTTAGAGTGCTGCACTCAATGATTTGAAAAGTTGCCAACTGTGACTATCAGTCAATTTAACATCCTAGGCAAGTAATATTTTTAAATGATTCAGTGAAATTTAAGTAGCCATGAGTGATAAACCTGTCATTTTTGGTGTTAGTGAGCACAATTTTTATTAATCCTTTATTTATCCAGGTAAAAAATCTCATTGAGATTAAAAATCTCATTTCCAAGAGAGACCTGGCATCATAGCAACAAAAGTC
>NW_024583339.1:87896-90016 GCF_018398535.1 Haplochromis burtoni
AGTAGAGAGATCAGTTATTTCATTTTTAACCTTAATTTATATTTTATTCCTTCCTAGTTAAATTTACCCTTTTTAATTTTCATATTTATTTCCTATCTTATTCATAGCCTTTCCTTTTTTGTTTTCTTTAGGTCACGAGCAGTTGTCCAAGCATTTCACTACATATCGTACTGTGTATGACTGTGTACGTGACAAATAAATTTGAATTTGAATTTGAATTTTGAGCTAATCGACCTTAGTGTTCTCCTTTTAAAAAAAAAAAAGAATCGATAAGAGAATCGATAAAGAATCGAATCGTTAAACAGAATCGAAAATGGAATCGGAATCGTTAAAATCTTATCAATACCCATCCCTAATCGTCAGTTTCCATTATCATTGTCATTAGTCCCGTACAGTGATGATGTTAGGAATTGATAAAGTGGATTTTGTATAAGTCCCTTTTAAATGCCATTTCCAGTGGTACTGTGTTTAGTGTGTGCATATGAGTGTGTGTGAGATCCTCACCTGAAGCATGATCCAGCAAGAGCTGGAGTAAACTATTCCAACCCGTGAGGACAGCTCTTCATGCACCATTTATCAAAAAGGTTGGAAGTGTGACGTGATAAAGAGGCTCATGGAGTAGCTATGGTTTACGGCTATGCTCTCTGCCGCAACCAGTTGGGGTGAGAGAAGGAAGACAGGATAAAAGACATGCTGTGGTATAGAGCCAGAGATTAATAACAAGTATGATTCAATGCAGAGAGGTCTATTAACACAAAGTGAGTGAAAAGGGTGACTGAAGAAGAAATACTCATGCATCATGGGAATTCCCTAGCAGCTTACGCCTACTGCAGCATAACTAAGGGAGGATTCAGGGTTACCTGATCCAGCCCTAACTATATTGAAGCCTAACCTTAAAAGTAGAGATAGTTTCTGTCTCCCAAATCCAAACTGGAAACTAGTTCCACAGAAGAGGGGCCTGAAAACTGAAGGCTCTGCCTCCCATTCTAAATTTAAATACTCTAGGAACAACAAGTAAGCCTGCAGTGTGAGAGCGAAGTGCTCTAATGGGGTGAACTTCTCCCTTCAGGCAGGAGTACAGATCACTACACTCAAAACACACAAGACTGAAAAATAGCTTCTTCTCTAAAGCCATCCATAAACGCTGATACATATATACACACACACTCCACACATGATTACAAGCCTACATAACACAACTCCTGTGCAATAACATTACAATGTAATATTTTGAAATGTGTACATAGAATTTGTGAACTCATTGCTAAATTTTTTTTAATCTTGAAATGCATTGTCAAAGTGAATTTTACTACAATCAGACTTATATACTTTTCTGGAAATAATAAATTTTTCAAATTCCCGTCTAAATGTAACAACAGCAACATCTCGAGGTAGGAGATCACAAAGCAGTCTATGAGGATGGGAAGCAGCAGAAGTCTGGCCTCCAAGGGTGGGACCATCTATATAAATTTAATACACTTTATTTTTTCCGACACTGAACACAACCCAGAAAACTGGAGTGCTTTCAGATCATTATTCACTAGGTCTTTGTCAGAACGATTAGAAAGTAGAATGCTATTCACTGACTGCCAAGACATGGGAGAACAGTAAACAAGAAATAAAAAAAAAAGAAAATAAATATACTTATTGCCTAGGGATATGGAGTTAGGACTGGGGTCAACACCACTGACAAATTAGACCCCAGAGAGTCAAGGCAAGTATTTTTAAATTTAGTTTTCAGGTTGTGGCAACAAAACTACTTGGTTAGGTGAATGAAAAGGTTGAGCTGAGCTCACAAAAGCTTCTCTATCTCTTTGAAATATAAGTTGTCATTGGTGACTAGCCCAACTATGCCCATAACCTCATGTTTTCAAGAGAAATAAAAATGACTTTTTTATTTTTAAGACAAAATGTAAAGAGATTATAATGTGTCATATGCAGTGATTCATTTCCATGCAAAGACGTGGCAGGACACTATTTTTAAAAGAACAAAAATTGCATCATTAAATAGCATAGTATAGTTAGTTGAATACCTACACTGTTCCAAAAAATAGTAATGTCAAATTATTTTACTGTGTATTTTACAGATGTGTACTGTTTTTCTAGAATAGCATTACATT
>NW_024583339.1:91198-92473 GCF_018398535.1 Haplochromis burtoni
TGTTTATAGGTAATTTCATTGTTTGATCACGTAAAAATGTTCCTAATTTAATGTCTAAAAGCACTTGGAAAAGGCAGAATCCCATATCAAATTAGCGCAAAAAAATCTATTTTCATTACTGAAAATGACCGTATTTTTATGAGACAGTTATTTTCTGTTATTTTACGGTTGCATTTTGGCGCCCCAGCTGCTGGAATATTACCGTTTTTTTAAGATGTTTTTTTTCCCTATTTATAGATGATTTCATTGTTTAATCACATTAACATGTTCCTGATTTAATGTTTAGCGGCACTTGAAAAAGGCGAGATCCCATGTCAAATTAGCGCAACTAATTGTATTTTCATTACTGGAAAAAAACGTATTTTTATGCGGGAGTTATTTTCTGTTATTTCACGGTCGTATTTTGGTGCCCCAGCTGCCAGAATATTACCGTTGTTTTAGGATGTTTTTTTAACAGTGTAGTAATAATTATCACCTGTGATGGCTTAGATCACAGAGGGTTAACAGGGCAAAACATCATGTCACCCTGGTAACTAAACAACGGAGAGAAGCTTGTTTCTTTCTGCTGTTCTGGCACATTACTTGAATGGACTGGATTCCACCACCGAATAAGTTTGTGTTGAACAATTTTGGCAGTTACATGTATTTATATAAAGCATGCCTATTCCATCTTCCTGTTTCAATGCATATTTTTAGTAAAAACACTGAGAGACATTTTTTATTATAATTTTTCCATTTGGCTGTGCTGGAAATGGTGCAGTAGTAAAAGCACAATCCATCATTTATAATGTATCATCTCACTGTGCACCATTCTGACTTATTAAGAATTATAATAGCAAGTGTCTCCTGCATCTAAATTGCTCAACTCTTGATATTTTACAAAAAAGTACTAAATCAAAATTGCTTTTATTATACATTTTCTTTTTTCAGTTAAGTTGTGATAGTGACCAATCGAAATAATAGAGAAAAAGGTCAGACAAAGGCAAGAAAACAACAAAAGTGGAAGAACTTTCAAAGCTAATGTTTTTTCGTTTGTTTTGCTTTTGTTATTATCCCAAAAGGTTGATTCTGTTCATCTGAAAGTAGCTTTTTCAGTGGGAGAAGCATCCAGATGAATAGAATCAACCTTTTGGGATTTACTTACCTGGATGATTGAGCATGCATCAAGACTTTTTGTTATTGTGTTTCTTAATCAAAGGAGCTTGCAAAGAAAAGCGTCTGGACTTCTTTAAGTTGCTTGAAGACGTTTCACCTCTCATCCGAGAAGCTTCTTCA
>NW_024583339.1:93444-95801 GCF_018398535.1 Haplochromis burtoni
TTATTTACGGTTGCTGTCATTTCTACACGGCTGCAGCTTTGCAGCTCACAGCCGAACACATCACCAACAGTTAGGACCCATTTCAGACTTTTATACGGGTGCGACACGATTACTGATGCCGCTCGGGTGTTTCCGCCTCGCCACAGCCACACCAAATTTTGGAATTCAAAATTGGAAAAGGATGAGACAACAATTCTGATGGCTAAAGAACCAAATGGGACAGGCAAAAAAAAAAAAAAAAGAATTGGAAAAGGATGAATGAACAAAAGTTTTGACAAACTACAAAAAAATGGGAGGAAATTTCTGGCATATAAAATGTAAATGAAAGGAAAGAAAATTATGCAAAAGGTTACTTGGAAACAAATCCTAGATAGAGTAGTAAATAAATAAATGTTTTGCATGTATCATCCATGATGCAGTAAATGTAAAAGGATAGTGGTGTTTAGTGGAGGCAGGCCTTCCCTCATAACAAATAACAATACATGAATGGAACCACAAAGAAGAATGGTAACAATGGCCTGAATCAATTCTGTTATTCATCACAATGGAGTTTACGTCCACTCAGATCGACAATGCCATTATTACAGCTGAGAGGGAAAGACAGGAAGCAGCAGGGAGATTGTGGAAGCATGAATGTTGCTCAGTATTTATTTTCATTTTGTGTTGAGCTCCAGTTGAATTCAAGGTCTTTCACCATTGATCTGTTGGTTTTTCTTTTTCTCCCTCCCATTTTTCTTCTGTACTTCCCCAACATTATTATGCTCAGGCTAACATCTTCTGTACTTCACAAACTGCCAGCATTTGATATGTATTAAAGTAACAGACTGACCTGGAAGAATAATGTAAGTGAACCAGAGGTCATTTGTGCTTATTACAACCCTGTATGACCTCTGGGTCTGAAAAGTGAACCAAATAGAAAAGTGCCTTATAACTGTAAGTATAGCAAAGGTTTCACAAAGATGAAAATGAATATTGTTCCCTGCATTCTTATGATTTAAATAATATAACACGTGAAATTAGTTATTAGGGTTTTGTCATGCTTTAATGCACACTAAAATTCTATTTCAGTTTTCTTGACATGAACCTAATCCTTCCAATCTTTGTCTATATCCACAAAAATACAAATCATTTCTCTATTTTAGTATTTTAAAATGGGTTTCAGCAGGGCAAATCACAAAAGCCTGCACTTTGCAGAGAGTTCAGAGAGAGAACTCCCTTGGTGGAGGTTTTTTCCTGGCTGACTATCTCAGAATCAGTATGTCTTTACTGTCATTGTCACAGGTACAACGAAATTAAAAGTGGTCCCCAATCAGTGCATCATCAGTTCAAACAGGGAGTGGCCAGGGTGTGAGGTATCGTTTATAATGTTTTGAGCTTTTTTTAAGACAGCAGGTATTGTGTTGATCTTCCAGCGTGGGGAGGGGGCAGCTACTGATCCTTTGGGTGGTGTTAATGATCCCTTGGAGTGCTTTACTCTGAGCCACTGTGCAGCTAGTGTACCAGATGCATATGCAATAGGTTATTACACTCTTGATGGTGGCTCTGTAGAAGGACACCAGTAGTCTCTGTGTGATGTTATTCCTCCTGAGAATTCTCAAGAAGTACAGTCTCTTTTGGGCCTTTTTCAGCAGCTCGGAGGTGTTCGCACTCCAGGAAAAGTTCCTCTATGTTTACTCCCAGGAAGCGAAAGTTTGCCACCCTTTCTACACTGTTCCCATTAATGATTAGTGGTGGGATCTCTGCTTTTTTCCTTCTGAAGTCTATTATGAGTTCTTTGGTCTTTGAATTATTGAGGAGGAGGTTATTGGCCTTATGCTCCACCTTGTCTCTATAAGCAGACTTGTCACCCCTGGAGATGAGCCCCACCACGGTAGTGTCGTCTGCAAACTTCACAAAGATGTTGCTCTGGTGGAGAGGAGTGCAGTCGTGTGTGTAGAGAGAGTACAGCAGTGGACTGACCACACAGCCCTGGGGTGAGCCAGTGCTGAAGCTCAGAGCTGAGAATGTGCAATGGCCAATTCTCACTCTCTGTCTACGGCCCGAGAGGAAGCTGTTGATCCACATGCAGGTGCTGTATGGAAGCCCCAGGTCTTGTAGCTTTACCACCAGTTTGTGTGGAAGGATGGTGTTAAAAGCTGAGCAGTAATCCCCGAAAAGCATTGGCACATAGCTCCCAAGCCCCTCCAGGTGTGTTACGGCAGCATGGAGTGCTGTGGCTACAGCGTCTTCCGTGGACCGGTTTGCTCTGTAGGCAAACTGGTGTGGTTAACGCCTGTATTTTATACTCAATTCCAATTTTATCTTTCTATATATATCTTCTTGTACTGAAAACCTGTGTGTTTTTAGCAAGTTTGATT
>NW_024583339.1:96494-100932 GCF_018398535.1 Haplochromis burtoni
TGAACATGATGTTCATTGCCATTCAACTCCCTCTGTATCCATTGCTACTGTAGCCACCTGCCCTATCAGCCACACTGCTGTTAGATTCTGCATCCGTAACTTATGTGACATACAACAGCCAGCAGGGACTGGCCACAGCAGCACTTCCACCTCCTGCTCTCAGGGCACTGTGTTACAGTGTCCCATTAGTGCTGACAGCAGGGCCATTGCATGCCCCATAAACATTGTATGGCTTCACCTTTTTTTCTTTTTCTTTTTTTTTTGGCTCGACCTCACTCAGTCGTGCTCACTCATAACAACACATCAAGTGGATGTATGGCCACCCGCAGACACCAGAGAAAGACATTACTTTTTGTGTGTGTGAGTGTGACTAAAAAAGAACAGCCTCTCACCTCATGACCAAAAAAAGGAAGTAAATCATCTCCTCGTGGCTGTGGTTTTCATGCCACAGCTTTTCCATGTTCCCATCACTTCACAGTTCATTACAGTGACCTTCCCATAACCTAAAACTGACCTTAAGGCTAGCTTTAAAATGATTAATATAATGGGGATTTTTTTTTATCTCCAGTGTGGCTGTTAAAGTGATTTATGTGCTTGCCATGTCAATAATACAAGTATACACAAACATTTGCTGACTGATTTAGATGTTCTCAACTGTTACCTGATAACTGTGTATTTTATTTTCCATCTGTTTTTTTGTCTGTGGAGCACTGAGCTTATATTACATTTATACACAAAAACTGTGCTTTGTGTGGTGTATAATAAAATATACTGATTATCTTTTATTTTCCATATTTTCTTTCTATTTGTTTGATTTGCTCGTTTTTGTCCCTTCACTTAGATATCCCCATTGTTTTCAATTAGTCTCTAAAATATTTTTTCTTCTCTCACCATTCTCTCTGCATTTATCTGACTGTGGCTGCTCTGCCTATTTGTCAGAATCTAGCTGCCCTGGCAAACACCAGCATCTGAATAGATTAAAATAGAAAGGGCACTTCCATTTATCTTACATTTGCTGAATAACATTTTTCCCTGGTCTACCTTATGTAGATGTGACAGACCCTTATATATTGTTTTATGGTTAGAGACCAACTTTAGCTAGAATTCCTAATTGTTAATTGCTCAGAGTCTAGGTCCTAATGTTTAAACAGCTTATTAAACCAAACTGAGTGGTTTTATTTCCTAAACCAAAGATAGTTTTGGTGTCTTAAGCAGTGGTATAAATTTTAGGGGGTGTAAAATTGGGTCTGACGGTCAGTACTAGGACTTTGGAAGAGCAGACACTGAAAGTAAAAGAAAGCATTGTTCAGCCCACATTCGGTCAGCCAACTCCGCTTGTCAATCAGAGTATTGTGGATAATTTCATAACTGATTCATTATCCTGTAACCCCTTATTCCCACACTACAATATGTTCATGTACAAAATTCAGCTATGACTGTGGTTACAGCGATCAGAAGCTGCCACAGTACAACGCCCCATTACCAGGAGGCAACTTGGAATCTTGTTCAAGGACACTTCAGCAGAGCAGGTAGCTGCCAAACCATCACCTTCCTGCCACGCTCTAGCCAGACTCTTGGCAAGGACTTCTGCATACATACAACAGTGCTTATTTGTAACACAACATCAGTGATGCTTTATATTCTAGATGGGGAAGTTCCCCTTTTATCTGTTCTAATTCTGAGCCAGCTGTCAACTAACAGCCCGGCTGTGTTGTGGGACAGAGGCTATCAGAGGATATTATCTGGGAGGATATCACAGTTTTATGACCCATCTTTGTAGTTAAAAAGGCAGCTCGAAACAGACTGGTATTTTCACGGTCACAATTAACTGTGGTGAGGGGTCTGATAGGAGAAATATAATACAAAGCAATAAATATAAACCCTGGAGCAAATACTTTGAACACCGAGCGCTGTTTGAACACCAAATGTTAAGAAAAACTTTAGCTTGAACACAGGTTGTGATTTTAATATTAAAATACTGCCTGCTTCACCCTCTACTCTCTCTTTGTAATTCTATGCATTTAATGTAATGTGTACCTTCTGCCAAAGACTGTCTGCAAATGGCAATGACTGCAAATTGGTTTGGCTAAATTTAAAAAGTAGAGACACATTTGAGTTGCAGGTGAGAGACATTTTATTCTAAACACAGAGTGTCTGTGGCTTTCAAACCCCAAAACACGCTGCGCCAAAAATTGGTCCATCCCAAGGATCGGGTCACCCGACACAAACAGAGAAATATACAGGGAGTGCAGAATTATTAAGCAAGTTGTATTTTTGAGGAATAATTTTATTATTGAACAACAACCATGTTCTCAATGAACCCAAAAAACTCATTAATATCAAAGCTGAATGTTTTTGCAAGCAGTGGTACAGGAAGAAGTCTGCATCCTTCAAGAAAAACATGATTTTCATGCAGGACAATGCTCCATCACACGCGTCCAAGTACTCCACAGCGTGGCTGGCAAGAAAGGGTATAAAAGAAGAAAAACTAATGACATGGCCACCTTGTTCACCTGATCTGAACCCCATTGAGAACCTGTGGTCCATCATCAAATGTGAGATTTACAAGGAGGGAAAACAGTACACCTCTCTGAACAGTGTCTGGGAGGCTGTGGTTGCTGCTGCACGCAATGTTGATGGTGAACAGATCAAAACACTGACAGAATCCATGGATGGCAGGCTTTTGAGTGTCCTTGCAAAGAAAGGTGGCTATATTGGTCGCTGATTTGTTTTTGTTTTGTTTTTGAATGTCAGAAATGTATATTTGTGAATGTGGAGATGTTATATTGGTGTCACTGGTAAAAATAAATAATTGAAATGGGTATATATTTGTTTTTTGTTAAGTTGCCTAATAATTATGCACACACAGCAAATTCAAAAGTGTTAAATGTTTTGGTGTTAATAGTCTTCTTGCAAAAGTAGAGTTAATTTTACTCTAAGCAGAGTCACATTCTTTTAATGTAACTCTGAGGTGTAAAATGATAGTAGTTAAAATCGAGTGTTAAAAATGAGTGTTTCTCTGTCAAATCTGGAGGTGTTACAATGGAAACATTAACTCTTGACCTCTTAACTCTGAACTCCTACAGGGGCTATGACACCAACAGAGTAAATTCACAGACTCCGCCCCCAGCACGGCTCCAATCGAAGCTGAAGTGAAGCCGTTTCAGAACATTTTGCTCTACATATTTGAGTTGTTTGCCATGCTTGGTAAGTCATTTTTTCAAAGATTGTTTCAATTATTATTATGAGCTTTTACTTCTGTGGCTCTTTGGAGTTGAGACAAAGCTGTGTGAAAGGCATTAGCCATGTTGCTCGCTGATAGCATAATATTCTGTTTTAGCTAGCTGAAAGGTATTGTTTGCGGGCAAATACCACAGCCTTGAAAAAAAGCTTGCATGTGAATTTTCAGTCAAACTTTTGGTCAAATACACCTAAAACAATGTGTAGAATGTGAAATGTTGGTATAATGGTGCTACTTGAAGCCTGAAAACGATCGCCCATAAAAAAAAAAAAAACGAGCAAACAGCAGTAGCTGACGTCCTGACTGGATTCTACGTTAGCATAGATCCCTCCAGAGTTTTGTGCACACGGTTTAGGTAAAAATGAAAAAGGTTGAGGTTTTACATTTAGTTCAGTATTACCTGTTGCCTGTGTCCTTGTCTTTTGGGAAAATACTTTACACAAGTAATGGCTCAAAGAGGATTCCTTTTTTTTTTTTACTGTGCTGCAATTGTTTACTGGATTATTTGTGCCATTAATTAGTGTCAACTAATTTTTATTCAATCTCCACACAGGATATGCTTGTGAAGATGGAATATGGGGGAGAGCAGAAGTGCGTTGAAGTTCCACAAAGGGATGAATGAAGGACATGCATATTGTATTGAAGAAATAAGTGATGAGAATGCTGTTATTTGCATTTACCATGTCAGACCTTTTGATAAACAAAATTCTAATGAAAGTGAGAACATGTATACTGTTACATCTTTCAGAAAATGTTTTGAAATTGTGGTGCACAGTTCAGAATAAATGTTTTTCAAAAACCATTGCATCTTTTTAGTAAATGTTTATTTCCAAAAGAAATTTCTAGAAGTTCAGAACAGTAAAATTCCCGCTTTTTAGAATGAATTAGAAGATAACTCTTACGTAGTTAAACTAAAATACTCTTTGAGAGTTAATATATAAACTCTTAACACCAAGTGTTAAATTATCAACTCCAGACAGATTTGGTGTTTAACACTAAATCAGAGTTAACGTACCAACTCTCCAAAAAGAGTTAAATTAACACTCTCTGGTGTGGACCCATATAGACACTTTAATAGTGTTGAAATATATATTTGTTTTTTGTTAAGTTGCCTAATTTATGCACAGTAATAGTCACCTGCACACACAGATATCCCCCTAAAATAGCTAAAACTAAAAACAAACTAAAAACTACTTC
>NW_024583340.1:0-24328 GCF_018398535.1 Haplochromis burtoni
ATGTTTATGTGAAGCTTAGTTTGGATCTTCTTTTGCTGCTGGTTCGGTCAATATTGTTTGGAGAGAGATAAAACTAACAGCTTTAGAATCAGCGCAAAAAGGGCGTAAACACAAAGCGCAGGCCCGCTGAAACATCAGAATCAGCGAGCTGTCGGCTTTCAGCCCCGACCATGTCCGTGTCGTTGGGTGAGAAAGGCGACATCTCACTGATTCTGATCCACGGTCCGGGCTTTGTGTTTACGTCTTTGTGCAGAAGCCGTGTACCTGCTCTCATTTACTGTTTTAAATTTTTGGTGGTTGTCAAAACTTTGTGACGTTTCACCTGAGATTCTGGAATTTTGGGCAAAATACATTTATATAAAAAAAAAATCAATTCAGGATTTTAATGAATCGATATCACGTTATCCAAGCCAGAATCGATTTTAATCGATGAATCGATTATTAAAACCCACCCCTAATCACAGGCCTTCAAACTGGCAGTAGTTAAACTGTTGCTTAAAAAGCCATCTCTTGACCCAGGGGTCTTAGCTAATTATAGGCCAATCTCCAGCCTTCCTTTCATCTCAAAAATTCTTGAAAGAGTAGTTGTCAAACAGCTAACAGATCATCTGCAGAGAAATGGCTTAATTTGAAAAGTTTCAGTCAGGTTTCAGAGCTCATCACAGCACAGAAACAGCGTTACAAATGATCTTCTTATAGCCTCTGACAGTGGACTCATCTCTGTGCTTGTCCTGCTAGATCTCAGTGCAGCGTTCGATATGGTTATTACAGCAATAAGTCACACATATCTTTTCCCAGAAGTGTGTGATTAGTGAAATGTATAAAAAGTCTCAACAGGATCACCCTGACGAAGACTTGCATAGACTTTGCTGTTGCTCGCTTGCAAGTAATGAAATAAGAAGTATGTTCAGGAAGTTGCACAACTCGTTTAATGACATAATGTGTAACCCATTCCACAATCCTGGAGACACCATTCAGTCCAAGGCCTTTGATGGGATTGTTTCTGGTACAAACAGATGGTACAAACTGCCTGATATGTCTTTTACCCAGTCTGCTGTTCCTCCACTGTACATAAACACCCTTTATTTTTTTTAAATATGTTAAACTTGCTGTTCTGTGTCTCACTTTATAAGACCATTTTGTGTGTACATGCTACTAAGCATCGTTACCCCAAAGCTGATGTGACAGTGACCAAAAAGCTCTCCAGAGAGTGATCCGTACAGCAGAACGCTGCTGCAGGATTGCTCTCCCCCCGCTTCAGGACACCTACACCAGGAGATGCCGGACTAGAGCAGCGCAGATACTGAAGGACCCGTCCCATCCTGGCAACAAACTGTTCCAACTTCTGCAATCTGGTAGAAGGTTCCGCATCTTCCGGGCAAGGACAGAGAGACTCAAGAGGAGCTTCTATCCCCAAGCCATCCGTGCCCTAAACACACACACCCGCCCTCTCACATCATCTATAATTGACTGAGACAGGACTCTTCCAGACACTAAACCAAGGCACAATGTACATTTCAATTCCTTTAATTTTAAATATGTTTATATTGTCTATCCTGTAAAATAGTCAGATGTCTATTCATATTAATGTACAGAATTCACCTGCTTGCTGCTACTACTGCACATTCACCCAATGTATATACACTATATATATATATATATAATGTTCTTCCTCTACCCCCCCCCAATTTTTGCACATGTCGAGGAGCGTGTCAGGCTACATTTCACTGTGTGTTATACTTGTATAACTATGCATGTGACAAATAAAGAACCTTGAACCTTGAACCATTAATGAACAGTCCTACATGTTTTCTTTTCTGGTGGTACAGAGCCTGCCTGTTGATGTTATCCCAGGAATGGAGTTTTAGGGCGGATGAGACATTGAAAAACTTGATTGCTAAGGTTACTGAAGGGGAAAATGGAAAGTGAGAGGGGAAATGAAAAGTTCATTTTTAATAAGCATGTGTTATACGCAGTTGACTGTGACCACCAATATCTTGAGATCCCTGGTCCCTAGGTCCTTTATCATGTACCTAACACACACCCTTCCCTGGGTCTTTAATGTTTGCAGACATACAGAAATCCTGAAGTGCATGCTCCATATGCCAGAAAACATGTCCTCCAAGGAAGTCAGACTAAAACCTCCTGTAGTCACTGCCAGTTATCTACACTCATTTCTAAAAGACCAGGGAACCAACCCGTGGCTGCCCTTCCTGCTGTTTGCATACAGAGAAGTTCCCCTACCTTTAACGGAGTTCTCCCCTTACAAGTTACTCTATGGCTGGGATGTACATGGGCCCTTGGATCTACACTCGAAGGGTTGGGAGTCTCCTTCCTTCACTTGGAGTGATAAAGTACTATGTACTCGAAATGAAGCACCATCTGGCAAGACATTGCAAGGAAGCTGGGGGAACATGTCCAAGGCTTATATAACCCAGAAAACCTGGTATGGCCAGCAGGCAAGGCACTGTGATTTCCAGCACTGTCAAAAGGTTTTGTTATTCCTCCTTTCTGCTAACACTTCTGGCAAAATGCCAATGGCCGTACACTGAAGGCTCAACAAAATGAACAGGTCCGTTTTAAACTCTAGCATCTGGCTTGTGTTGCCTTTAAGCCATTTTAAGATCCGTGGCAATGTGTCATGCAGGACGCATCTCCCTTCTGTGTGCAAGTGAATGAGTGAGTTTGTGTGTCTGTAAGGAGTATGTGGTGGCTACAGTGAACACTGAAGTTTGGTCAAAGCAAAAAATCTATGATGATTTTTTTTATAATCGAGTTGCAGCCCTAGTCAACACTGCAGTCTGCTCAAGTTACTGAGCAGTCTCAAACCAATGTTCCAAGTCCTTGGGAACACACAGGATGAGTTATCAAAAGCTGAAATACTAAGCATTGATTATCCAAGGTTTTAAAGGTTATCTTTACCTAAGCTGTTGCGAGATTTAAACAAATAAAAGTTACCGCCTTTTGGACGGGCTGAACTGCTATATGTATTTGACTGAGCTGGTGTGGAAATGTTTAGACATTCACAATTTACTGACATCAAAAGGATGATTTCTTTTGCTGAGATGCTGAACCACATCAATGTCAAAGGCCTGATCCAATGTCCAAGGAACACAGAGCTTTGCTTACAAGCTCTGTAAGCTCTGTAAAAGAGAACCACCAGACTAAAAAGATCCAAAAGATATTAATTAAGAGTTGTTAATTCTCTTGCATTTTGACGTCACAAAAAAGATGTACACAAATATTGGAATTACCCTAAAACTGGCAGAAATGATGAGACAAGCCATACCTGATGAGACAAGTAAAGGCTGTACACTTCCGGTATGATGGCGCCTGTGTTTGGCTTTGCCGCTGCCGGGTGCAGTTTGTCACGCTCTTTCGTCGTGCTGTTTTTCTCTGCTCTGCTGTTTTCTATTTGTATCAATGATGTACTGGCTGCCTTGGTTTATGATCGTTTGACGCTGTTATCCATCCGATCTTCAATGATGGCTCAAGATGTCTTATCCTCCTCCTCCTTTGGCACTTTCCATCCCCCGCACTCCTTTGGCACTTTCCATCCTCTGCCAGTGGCTGGATCCTCCGCCAGTGGCTGGATCCTCCGCCAGTGGCTAGATCCTCGGCCAGCGTCCTCAGCGTTCCCCGCAGACCACGGAGAAGGAGAGGAAGAAGAGCAGGTATCCAGGTGAAGCTTAGGCTTTTCTGGCGGCGGGGTCTGACTAGAAAGCGATGTCGAGCGTGCTTTGTTACCTATGCTCAGAACAGCTCCATGGAGAGGAATTTGTTTTCCACGTCCCTGCTTGGATATGCAGGGCCCGGCTCTCCGAGACCGTGCTGCCTCAGAAGGGTTCATCCAGACTCTCCTGCTGACTGGCTTTTCATCCCCTCGGCGAGTGGAATCTACGAGCGTGAAGGCTCAAACCCCGAGTATTTACGTCCTTTAACTCGAGCCTCTGCCAAAAATGATGCTTCCACCCCGCTGACATGGCGCTTTTTAATGCCCGATCATTGACTAATAAATCGTTCGTGCTTAACGATTCTATATCTTCTAAAAAACTGGACTTCTTATTTCTGACTGAGACCTGGCAGCGGGACTTGGACTATTCGTCTCTCATTGAAATGTGCCCGAACGGCTATTCTGTCATCAGCCAGCCTCGGGGATCTGGTCGTGGAGGAGGTCTCGCGGTGGCATTTCAGGGCCGTTTCAACTGCCATTCAGTGAAAGTTGGACACTTTCTTTCCTTTGAATTACAGCTTATTAAAATCAGAAGTAAGGATCCTTTTTATTGTGCTGTGGTGTATCGTCCACCCGGCCCAAATAGCTTGTTTTTATCGGAGTTTAGCGACTTCCTGTCCTCTACTATGAGGTTGTCCAGACTGCTTTTAGCTGGGGATTTTAACATACATGTTGATGATGACTCCGACCTCTTTGCCAGAGGTTTTATCAACATTATGGATTCTTTTCATTTTACCCAGCATGTGTCCGGCCCCACACATAACAAAGGACACACACTGGACCTTGTTTTTACTTTGGGTTTGAATATTGATTCTATTTGTTCTGAGGACATTTTTTTTTTATCTCTGATCATCACTGTATTCTTTTTAACATGTATTTTCATGAGCCTTTGTTTCCTGTTCACCGGACAATTATCTCGCGCATCATAAATTCCTCCACAGCGGAGAATTTCTCGGATGCTTTTAATTTAACAATATCCCCGCAAAATGGCGTTGATTTCTTAACAGATCTATTTAATAACCATTGTTTTTCGATTTTAGATGAAATCTGTCCGGTTAAAATGAGACCAGTTTCTGTTTCCAAGGCCTTACCCTGGCTAAATGACAACATCTGATCCATAAATCATGATTGTCGTAAAGCTGAGCGCTTATGGAGGAAAACTCATTTAAATGTTCATCTCCTTTACTTAAAGGATCTTTTAGCCTCTTTTAACAATGCAATTAGAGATGCGAGGGCTGCTTATTTTTCTCATCTGGTTGCAAAGAGCAGAGGTAATCCTAAGGTATTATTTGACACTATTACTGATATTATTACTCCTGCTCCACCTGCTGCCAATATTTCTTCTAATGAAGACTGCGAAACATTTCTTTCTTTCTTTCTAGAAAAAATTAGTAATGTAAGGAAAAAATTGTCCCCATCAGCATCTGCATTGTCAGTTCCTACGCCAGCTCGGCCTGTCGTTTTAGAAAGCTTTTTACCCGTCTCACTATCAGAGCTGGAAAAAATAGTTAATGCAACAAAAGCATCCTCCTGTTCACTCGACATTTTACCCGCATCGTTATTCAAAAATGTCTTCCACTCTATTGGTCCCTGTGTGCTCACCATAATTAACACCTCACTGGGATCTGGTAAAGTCCCTGCTTATTTTAAAACTGCTGTTATACACCCCCTGTTAAAAAAGCCTATGCTGGACCCATCTCTCACTAGCAATTACAGACCAATCTCAAAAATACCGTTAATTGCTAAGATATTAGAGAAGGTTGTGGCTAAGCAGCTTACAGCAGTTTTAGACAAACATAATATCTTTGACAAATTTCAGTCTGGCTTTCGTAGAGCTCATTCTACTGAAACAGCTCTTCTTAGAGTTTCCAATGACATTCTGATGCAAAACAATGCAGGAAAGTGTTCTGTACTCCTAATGTTGGACCTCACGTCAGCCTGTGACACCGTTGACCATTATATTTTGCTTGAAAGGCTGAAATACTGGGTTGGTATATCTGGGTCTGCCTTAAAGTGGTTCTCCTCGTATCTCTATGAACAATACTTTTCTGTGGCGGTTTCTAAGTATAGGTCATCTTCCACGTCCCTGTCCTATGGTGTGCCACAAGGTTCTGTGCTGGGGCCCTTATTGTTTTTAATATATCTGCTTCCTCTCCAGTATATTTTAAGCCCCTTTGAGGACATTTGCTACCACTGCTACACAGACGACATCCAGCTATATATATCTTTTAAACCTGAAGATGTTTCTAAGCTGCAGATTCTAAATGTGTGCTTAGAAACCATCAAAGGTTGAATGGCTGACAACTTCCTCCAACTTAATGAAAAAAAGACTGAAGTCCTTGTATGTGCTCCAGACAGACATGTACCTAACATAATGAATGCTCTTGGTCCTCTTTCAACATTTGTGAAATCGTCTATCAGGAACCTAGGGGTAACCTTTGATTCTGCTCTTACCCTGGATGTCCACGTCAAATCTCTGGTTCAGTCCTGCTTCTATCATTTAAGAAACATTTCTAAATTGAGCCCCATAGTATCTCATACTGAACTGGAGATTGTTATTCATGCATTCATTTCATCACGATTGGACTACTGTAATTCACTGTTTACATGTCTAAACAAAAACTCCCTGGAGCGTCTGCAGATTGTCCAAAATGCTGCAGCAAGGCTTCTGACAAAAACATCGAAATACTCTCATGTAACACCGTTGCTTATACAGCTGCACTGGCTCCCCGTTGAATTCAGAGTCCATTTTAAGATTCTGGTTCTGACATTTAAGGCTCTTCAAGAACAAGCACCAGCGTACATCATTGAACTTTTACAGCCCTATGCCCCTAGTAGGTCCCTGAGGTCTTGTGATCAGGGCCTACTTGTTATTCAGTATACAAGACTGAAAACCAAGGGTGATAGAGCTTTTGCTACTGTGGCCGCCAGACTGTGGAATTCTCTTCCTCAGAACTTAAGATCTGCAGACTCAGTGATTACTTTTAAAAAACAGCTAAAAACACATCTTTTTAAAATTGCATTTTGTTAACTTTTGACTGTTTTTGTTTTATACCTTGTGAAGCACTTTGTGATCTTTTATCTAGAAATGTGCTATATAAATAAAATTTTACTTACTTACTTACTTACCTTTCTTTGGAGTCAAGAATGTTAGGCCCTGACATGTTAGAAATTTCCACAGGTGCTTGTGTTACATAAATGTGCTATTGGGCCTGTGCACTAGAACATTTCCCTAAATTGTAAAACTAAATTAGTCACCAGTGAAATGAATGATGAGTCACACATCACTAAGCTTGGTTTAGAACTGGTAAAATGGTAATGCAGAGAACAAAAACAGGCACAGTTGATAATGTAGTGTACATAGACAGAGACAAAGAAAGATACAAACAAAAATGAGTGGTAATTCCAGTACTTGTAGTTCCCCATTAAACTATGCATGTACTCTATACAAGGTTTAAGCAGTGTGCCACTCAGTCTATGTTAAATTCCATCTTACATTGTAAAAAAAAGGGTCATTGTTGCCCCAAAGGGAGGGAGTATGTAATCAGTTTGGTTTATTTGTTTGTCTGTCTATCTTTTTGTTAGCATTTTAGTGTCCACAGTTATCGTTTTCAAATTTAATCTGATGGTAGTATTTGTTAAAAAAAAAAAAAGTCAAGAAAACATATCAAGTGATATATGGTTTTCTTAGATCATTAGTGCTGCTGTCATCAGCAGAATAACATGCCCCCCCCAAAGGTGTGTGTCCCGGCGTAAAAGTAATGCAGCATTTCAGAAAAGGAACATCAACCAACAGTAAAATATAGGGGTCATAGTGTGATGGTCTGGGGCTGCTTTGTTTCTCAGTTTCCCATTATGAATATACAGTATGGGTAAGGTGCACATATGCCATTTTTAAAATGTCTGCCTTTTTATTAGGTATGCCTGTTTTCACTTTACAGCAACAAACTGTAGCAACAAGGTTTTTAGTGCCACCAATAGCCCCAGACCTAGTCTGCCAGTAGCAACAATCCCACCACGATTTCTCCAGAAAGTTTTCTTGTACTCTTTTATTTTACAGAAGGTAATTTCTGCCTCAACGGATCCCTTAATCAAAACATGAAAAAACGATGTAGCCTGGCCTGCTTATAACAACAATATATGAGCCAAAAATGTAAATTAATTAACACTTGAAAGACTCACCAGGCTCAAGGCACCAGGGCTTCTCCTCCTCAAAGGACAGCTCTGGAGGGCTATTTTCCAAGGACCTGCATGAGCAACAAAATGTAACTGAATCACAGCACCCCAACTAAACTCTAATGACATACAGACAGAAAACTGTTGAAGGCAAACCAACTGGACATAGTAGTGGTGGACAAGCAGAGGAAGAAGGCCGTAATAATAGATGTAGCTAAATAAAGTGATAGCTACATCAGGAAGAACAATGTGAAGAAGAACGTGAGAAGCTGGAGAAATACTAAGGACGGAGAGAGGAGCTGGAGAAGCAAGGTCAAAGGTGAAGACAAGTCTTGAGCAACTGCTCTGTCTAGCAGTAGCTGATGTTTTGTCCTTCTGGTGTTTTGCCAATTCCTCTGGGTTTGCCAAAAACCCAGAGGAATGATTCCAATACACTGCTGAATCTATGTCATGAAGAATGACTGCTGTTCTAAAGGCAAAAATTGCTAAACATTTTTGTTAAAAGTCTTGAGTTACAGCTGAAAATCTGCATTCAATCAATTTTATCTTTTTGAATGTTTCATTCACTGTGGTGGTGAATAGAGGCGAAACTACAAAAATTATGTCTGACCAACTACCTATGGAACTAACAATATACCATGTGTGTGAAGACCAATACCTGCTTGCTACAGTGATGCAGACAGGAGTCTGACTCAGGCACAGACTGGATGAAGGAATGTGATAGTTGCCCTCTGGTCCTTCCATTGCCCCTTGATGTTGTTCTAACACAGGGCTGCAAAAAGGGTTGGAGGATCTGCAAAGATGACATTTGATTTGTCAAAACAACCTTTGACTACATTAGCTAGTTTGTCTAATGGTTAACTATAAGAGGGAATCTTATGCAAAAGCCCTTTCTAACCCTTTTTCTGTCAGAGGTTTGCTCCTGTCAAAGGGGTGTATTTCTCTCAAAAATTGTTCAAGATGTCTTATTATGTTGGTTAGGTTTGTCAGACCAAGGAAAGTTTAGATACAGTCGGAGAAATAATTATTCGAGCTACTTTGTAAGTTTATTCATTTCCAAAACAATGAATAGTCTCTAATTGCATAGAGACAGAATTCAACCAAAAAAACAACCCAGAAAAAACAAGAGTTAAAACCCCCTCAAAAGTTATTATAAACAGATTTGCATGTCATTGAGTGAAATTAGGTTTTGCTCCAAAAGATCAAATACTTGTTTTAGTACTTGGTCAAGAATACTAACTTTCTTGGCATAATTTCTTATTATCAGGTTTTCATATCTCTCAGGTGGGATTTTGGTCTTTTAGGTTTCTTGGTTGCCTGGTTGGCAACTTCAAGTTTCAGCTCGCTATAGTAATGAGGTCAGGAGACTGATAAGGCCAGGGTGGCTGTAGCTCAGGTGGCAGAGCAGGTCAGCCAGAAGATCGGTGGTTTGATCCCAGGTTGCCTCCTGGCTGCATGCCAAATATCCTTGGGCAAGATACTAACCCCATGTTTGCCTACTGGTGGTGGCCAGAGGGCCCGCTGGCGCCGGTGTCCGGCAGCCTCACCTCTGTCAGTGCGCCCCAGGGCAGCTGTGGCTACAATGTAGCTTGCCAGTGTGTGAATGGGTAAATGTAGTGTAAAGCGCTTTGGGGTCCTTAGGGACTAGAAAAGCACTATACAAATGCAGGCCATTTACTTCACAACCTTCTTCTATAGCCACAAGTCCCATACACCAGCGGTCCCCAACCCTCGGGCCACAGACCGGTACAGGTCTGTGAGTGGTCTGGTACCGGGCTACGAGAGTTGATGCTTGGGTGTCAAATTTATGGTTTTCAGGGTTTTTATTGTTAACTTTTCCCGTGTTGTAGTTGTGTGTCTTATTGTGAAAGAAATATTTACACATTACCATAGCGACCAGAGAGCATTAAGGGGCAGTGAGGAGGACACAACTACACAGTGAATTTGTGTTTATTACTATATTTACAAAATACCACAGTTTTTGTCTTGGTCGTATCATTTTACCTTAAAGGCCGGTCCATGAAAATATTATCTGACATTAAACCGGTCCGTGGTGCAAGAAAGGTTGGGGACCGCTGCCATACACGGCCCATCTTTAGTGATTTGGTTGAGGGAAGGAGGTTCTCATCCAACATTTTACTTTCTATAGTAAAAAGAAACATGGTCCGGTCCTTTTCCCTGTCAATGTAGTGAAGTCATCCTCTACCCTTAGACAAACTGCCCCAAAGCATAATGTTTCCACTTCTTACTTGACTGTGGGACTGGTGTTATTTGGGTCATACTCAGCATTTCTCTTCCTCCAAACACAGTGGTTTGAGTCGATGCCAAAGTACTCAATTTTGGTTTCAGTGGAAGGCAGATGCCAACATTTGAAAGTATATGTACATCAATCGCACAATCACACAATACTTTTTCAGTTTTAGCCTCCTCTTTGGGTTAAATCTTCATCAGAAGTATCAGCTCTATCTCCTGCCTCCAGTACATCTGGATACACAGAATATCTAATCTAATTCTTACTGCAGCTAAAAGGCTATTATCATTCAGCCATTACTTTTGGCAGTTTCTAACCATCAGATTTGCCTTAACCTGTAGACATCATTGGTAAAAGATCTGAAACCACAGAGAAAACAAAAGAAGAGTTTCATATATACTCCCTGTTATGGAAAATTCTAGTTTATCCTCACATTTAGATTTATGTGAGGATAAATCTAAATCCTCACAGTACACAGTAAATTAGTTTATGATTTTTGTATAACCTTTGCCTGCTTAAGATGAAGCAAGTGTGTGTCAGTATGACCTCGTAAAGAACTGCTTAGCTAGGCCTAATGATGTTTCACTATGTTATCTGCTAACTGTTAGGGTGTAGAAGGACGAAACTCCCAAGATGACAGGTGCCAGGAGCTTCCTGGGAAAAGATAGTGGAAGATGCTCTGCCCAGCCACTGCCCATGGGACAGAAGCCTGTTGTAACTAAAAGATACAGAAAGTTGTGTGTGGGGAGGGGGTATAAAAGAGGAGCTGAGACACCCCAAGGGTAGAGCTGGCACGACTGTGAACTGTGATGTTTGATGTGTGTGTTGGCTCTTCTGCGCAGTAATAAATAGCTTGACCACAGCTCTTTCTGTGTTGCAGACTTTATTTACAAAATTCCATGACAAGTTTGGCATCACAAACAGGATGCTCCGAGTGTGGGAACTCCAAAGACGGCTGATCACCCCAAGGCAAAAAGTCAATCCTCGGTCCCACTAAAGCTTCAAAAAGGGGGAGTTGTGAGGCGAGTCCTCAGCAACACACCGAGATCATCCAAAAGAACTAGGGGAGAATCTGCACTGGTGAGCTGTGTCCAACCTATGTCATATATGGATGTATAAGTCACTTGGGTTCTCTGTTTGGTCAGGCCAAAGGGTGGGTGAGTCATGGCGCACCTCCGTGATATTTCACGGAGAAGTTCTGGGCTTAAGTACAGAGCAATTTCCTGAGGTCTCAGCTACACACAGGATCTAATGGCCCCTGGGGCAGTGGCTCATGGGAGGTTGGCCGAGTAGCTTAGAGTCTGCAGAAAAAAACCCTAGGCGCCGGGGGACTGGCGTTAGGCGGCAGTATTTTAGCATGTTTGGTCTGTAGAAGGCAAAAGGCTTTGCTAAGGACACTTACCGAATAACATGGGATGACAGTCAGCACGGCCGAATTAAGGGCTGGGGCGTGGACTGTCACGCACGCTCAACCGGGTGACCAAAGTGAGAACTCAGTCTTTGACTCAATGGTAAAAAATGTAGAAAGAAAGCATGAAATATGTTGTGAGAAAGAAAAAGAAATGTTGAAAAGAAAGTCAGTTGATGTGGATTGAATGAATGATGAAAGAGAGGTGTTTGAAAGTATGGGTGGAGAGAAGAGAAAGCAGTTTTGGAAGGAAAAAAAAGTGGAAGAAAAAAATGTGAAAAAGGAGGAGAGAGGGAGAACCAGAACCAGAACCAGCAGCAGTGGTGGCTGCAAGCAGACTAAGAGGAGCAGGGCAGGACCCCAGGGGACGCTTCAGGCCGTGGTTTTCCCAAGACGCCAGAACAGGGAAGTGACGCAAAAACACAAACCTACATATATACACACACTGATACAGTGAGGAGTGATACAAGAGCCACACACAAACACAGACGCACACACATGCTGACGCAATGAAGAAAGCTTCGCTAACAAGTGCTACGGAAAAAAAGTGCTCCACACACACACATACACAAACACAGAGACTGCTGCAAGAAGCCACTTAGAACACATTTCATGCCATCCAAAGGGCAAATATGTGCATTTAACAAACAAAGCCTATAAATCTCTGCCTATGTATACAATGTCTGTGTGTGGTGAGAAGGTGGAATTTCTTGTAGACTACGGAGCCACTCTGTGTTACACTCTCACCCTGAAATTCCAGCCAACATTAGAAGGTACACCCACACTGTCTCTGCAACAGGCCATGTTCAAAGAGATAATTTCACCATTCCCCTGTCCTGAATTGACGGACAGGGCCAAAAGTTAAAAGTTTTGTCAGACTCATGTCCAGTAAATTTACTTAATGTGTAAATTAAACATAAATTTGATCTCCTGCCATGATGGCATTACAATCACACAGTCAGAATGTGACCATGCAATGGTGAAATACAGCCCTGTGACCCCTGCCTTCGTGTATGAATGGAAGCTGGGGGCAGGGCTGCTCACTGAAAGTTTTTTTTTTGGGGTTTTTTTTTTTTACAAAAAGCACGTGACTGCATGCCTCCAGATGCCATTTTTGGCCGCTGATGGCCTGCACTGCACTTTTCACTGTGCTTCGCAGAGCCCTGATGAGAGACATGAGGAGGAGTGGTAAAGAGTTGAACATGATAAACTAACAATGAAATGCTTATTTTAGAGCTTTACATTTGCTGCACTTGCGATTTCCCTCACTAAAGAACAAAAGGTTATTTATAATGGATGCATCCACCCCACACATCTTCCTTGCTAGGTCTGCTGACTACAGGTGGGAAGACCTGGGCAGATTTGTGCACAATTGTAAAAGAGCTTGTGATTGGCAAGTCAGGGAGGACCCAAAAGTGTTGTTCACCCTAAAAAATGATTGCTTATAAAACAGTTATGCTGTCTATTGTTATACTGTTCACTGTTTGCTCATTTGAACTGTTTGATCCCACTGTTGATCAGAGGTGCCTGACGGCCTGTGGGCCAAGTCTAAATACGATGTGGGACTGATTAAAGATTGCAAACCAGCTGTTATCATCTTGTCCTGTAAACTTAGTGGGTTATGAATTGATATGTAAATTAGTTGATTGTTATTAGATCAGGGAACGATCATTTAATTATAACACAAGTGAGCAGAATGTTGCAAATGAGTGGACACTAACAGACTGAGTTTCCGGTTTCTGATGTATGTGAAGCTTGCACATAGACATACACACACACCTGATTATATGGGAACAAACTTGCTTTGTCAAGTGAAATACATGACATCATCTCACATATTTTTATTTTAAATGCTAAATAAAATGATTGGGTTTATGATTAGTGCAACAGTACAGACCTGAGGAAGAAACTCACATTCCAGGGATGAAACATTGCAATGAGGTGTTTAGGAAGCATCTGACAGTAAACATTAGTGTTGTGTGAACTGTGCAGCTGCTAACAAAAATTTATCTGGTGGAACTATGCCAGTTGACCCCAGACTCTCCAGAACTGTGTGACATCTCAGAGCACTTGTGGGCAACCAGTGGATATGATGCGGGGGAAATGAACGGGGTAGTGAGTCTTAAGTCTGAGTTCAGACCAAGTAAGCATAAACAACAAATAAAGCCAGAAACAGTGAATGCACTACTGCATCTCATGGCACCTGAAGTTCTAATCCTCACACCATATTGTTCCACCAGAAAAACACATTTTTTCTGTGATTTATCTGGCTGACGTTTTTGTTTTGTTTTAGTGTTAGGCTGATCCTATAAGTCAGTTTGGGTCTGTTTTCTCTTTCTAAGAGAATGACAGCCTTATGCTTGGACATGTCCTAAAACTAGACCTAATGTTTTAGGGGTTTTTTTGTAACAGTGCACTTAAATAAAACCTGTCAGGTGTCACCCCTCCAGGGCATGATATTTTGTGTGCTGATGATTTAACAATCAGCTCTCTTTTCAGCAGGCCTGCAAGATTGATATGAAAGCGCTATGAAATATTCTTACTGGAAACATTTGCAAAGTGTGATTCTTCAGATTACAATGGGCTTTGGAGAAATTCACTCGTCTGGGACACGTGATCTCACGCGACAGTAAGTCCCTCTGTGTAAAAAGGTTGTAGCGATTCAATCCATTCCAAAATCATAAAGAATTGTTTTTTCTTTTTTTGATATGACATCGTATTGCTATTAGTGGATACTCAAATATGTGCGCGAGAGGCTCCACTCTCAGCAATGACAAATATGAAGAGACTGACTGGACTGTGACAGACTGATAATGTAAATAAAGCTTTGGCTGACTTGAAACTGAGATTAAAGACTGCACCAAGTTTAGGATTAGTAAATGCTATTAAACAATTCACCAAAACAGTTAGAAAAGGGTGGATGTTTGTGCGTTGTTTGGTTTTGTTTTCACAGGAGCGGGCAGCGAACAGAGATGGGAAGACTATCTAGGTTCACATAAGCTTGTGGGCCGTGCAGACTCAACCCTTAACTGCCACTTTCAGTGTAACTGATTCTTGTAGAGAAATCTATGTATTTACTAGCTTTGTTGTTTATGATGCCATAATGTATTGTTGGAAAATGCCAAATGTCACAGTTGAAGAATGCACTGTGTTAAACCCAGAATAACTTATTTCACAGGAGCTGATGGCTAACCACATGATTTTGTTGCAGCTATTTCTAGAATCTATTTGTCCAGATCTGATCTACAGGATGCATAACTGGCTAATGTTGTTTTTTTCCTGAAGGTCTTTGTAGAGGATTTGGCATCACACAGACAGTAAAAATAAAGCAGGATGTGAAGTAATCACAGAACATCTTAGCGTTGGGCTAATTATTATATCAGTATTTATCTCAAGTTGCTGAGCTCATAACATTGAAACAAGTGAGTGACATTACTTATGACCAGTCACTATACCTAATTCTAAATACACACGGGATGATCCATGATTTAGGCATATTATGGGAACAATGACTTTTTTTACTGATTCAGGAAAATCCATTGCACATGACAAACTTGTGGCTGCAGTGCTGGATGCCTTATTACTCCTCTGACCTACAGTTGTTTGTAAATGTGAAGTTTATATTAACTCAAGATTCTGTTTTCTAGGCAATTACAGAGCAGATGCGGTGGTAAAACCAGTAGTTAAGCAGAATTAACATGAAAACCATGCTAATTTCATTTCCTAGCACAGGTTTAAAACTATTTCGTGATATTTCTATGATTTTCAATTATTTTTTTCTATGATTTGTATGACTAACAATTCATGTACAGGTATTAAAACTCTACAGGTGGTACAGATTAGTGATGGTAAATTCTATTCTTTTTACTGAATCGGGTTTGAATGAGTCACTCACCAAAGTGAATCGGGTTTTTGAGTCATTTGAGTCACTGAGTCAGTTGAAAAGAGAGTGCAAAAAATGTACATTTTCACTCAAACTTAATTTGTTTTCATGTAAATACTGCTAAGATGAGTGACTGAAAAAGAAAAACAACTATTTTTGCTCTCAAAAAAGAGCAAAAAAAAAAAAAAAAGATTTCTAAAGGGAACATTTATTTTTATTTTATTTTATTAGTATTTTCCTCAAATGTGTCAAATATATATTTTCTCATCTAAATGTCCACTGAGCTGTTTGCCAGGGGGCAGTAATGCTCCTTAACTCTGGTTGCCAACCAAGAGGAAGAAGAAGAAGCTGTGAGCCAGGAGGGAGGCGGTGAGTGAGCGTTGTCACTACCCGATCCGTACCAGAAACCCGATCGGCACCCCGCATGCGCAAATCTTACGTCACTTCCTCTCTTTGCCAACATTGCGACATTCAATATATTTGAATGATACGGTTAAATCTTTGACTTTAGTTAAAAAGAAAAAGGCTGCTTTTTTGTTTCCTTTATGGAAGATTTTGATTTAGTGAGTTAATAATTTGTTAAATTATGTGACCCCATCTTTATATTTTATTTTCACTATGTATGAAAGTTGCTAATATGTAAGAAATGTCTATTCTCTGAATCTGTAATATATGGTGCATTTTGTTTGTATGTTTATATTACTAATAAAAAAATAAATAAAAATTTGAATGATACAGTTAGCGCCCAGTTAGCTCCTAGCATTTCTCAACAGCTCTGCCTCCTTTTCGACTGCCCGGGACATTTAAACAATGGATAATCCGTATACAAAGAAATTCATGCTTTTTTCCTCAACAGAGAGTGTCCCCCGATTGAGCAACAGCGCCGTAAAATAATTCAATTCAATTCAATTCAATTTTATTTATATAGCGCCAAATCACAACAAAAGTCGCCTCAAGGTGCTTCATAGATACAGAGAAAAACCCAACAATCATATGACCCCCTATGAGCAAGCACTTTGGCGACAGTGGGAAGGAAAAACTCCCTTTTAACAGGAAGAAACCTCCGGCAGAACCAGGCTCAGGGAGGGGCGGCCATCTGCTGCGACCGGTTGGGGTGAGAGAAGGAAGACAGGATAAAGACATGCTGTGGAAGAGAGACAGAGGTTAATAACAGATATGATTCAATGCAGAGAGGTCTGTTAATACATAGTGAGTGAGAAAGGTGACTGGAAAGGAAAAACTCAATGCATCATGGGAATCCCCCGGCAGCCTACTCTATTGCAGCATAACTAAGGGAGGATTCAGGGTCACCTGGTCCAGCCCTAACTATATGCTTTAGCAAAAAGGAAAGTTTTAAGCCTAATCTTAAAAGTAGAGATAGTGTCTGTCTCCCGAATCCAAACTGGAAGCTGGTTCCACAGAAGAGGGGCCTGAAAACTGAAGGCTCTCCCTCCCATTCTACTTTTAAATACTCTAGGAACAACAAGTAGGCCTGCAGAGCGAGAGCGAAGTGCTCTAATAGGGTGATATGGTACTACAAGGTCATTAAGATAAGATGGGGCCTGATTATTTAAGACCTTGTATGTGAGGAGCAGGATTTTGAATTCAATTCTGGATTTAACAGGAAGCCAATGAAGGGAAGCCAAAACAGGAGAAATATGCTCTCTCTTTCTAGTCCCTGTCAGGACTCTTGCTGCAGCATTTTGGATTAGCTGAAGGCTTTTCAGTGAGTTTTTTGGACATCCTGATAATAATGAATTACAGTAGTCCAGCCTGGAAGTAATAAATGCATGAACTAGTTTTTCAGCGTCACTCTGAGACAGGATATTTCTAAATATCCTTTCTTTTGCGGCTCATTCAGTGAATTTTGGTCTGATCGTGGTGAAACTTGGTGTGTGGAGTCAGTGATAGCTCTGGAAGCTAACCAGCCTATCTTTAGCGGTTACATGAAGTCTGGAGAATTTCCGGTTCGGTTTTGTTTGTTTAGCGGTCTTCTGCGCATTTACGTAACTGCTCGTTTAATCATGGCTTGTTTTCGATGTGTTTGGTGGTTGTAGAAATGGTTTATATGACATTTTAGCTGAGATTCAGAGGTTTCTGTGGATACCACACATGTCTGGACTTATATTTCTCACCCCGTGTTATAACCGATTAAACATGACAGTGTTGCCAACTCCTCAGTAAGGAAAATTGCTATTGGTTGTCCTAAAAGTCGCTAGAAGTCGCTAAATGACGTCATCGCCTAATTTGCATAATTGGTCATGCTAATGTAATTGTAACCTATGTTGTTGGAGAGAGAAATAACATCGTGGAAGAGACATAAAGTGAGTAAAAAACGTCCTAAATGCATTTAGTGTTTATTTAGAACTACACATTAAATTTCTTTTAGCAATTATTGTTTTTTTTTAATGTCACAATTCCAACCCTGCTCCGAAATAGGCACTCTGGTGGAGTTACTATATGTGTGTGTGTTTATAAGTAGTTTTAAACCTTGTGATCCACAAAACAGCATAAGAGTAAAAGAAGAACTGACTACGTTACAGTCAGTGCGGGAGCAGTGGCTTCGCTCATGCGCGATTCATTTG
The DNA here is from genome assembly GCF_018398535.1 of Haplochromis burtoni. Taxonomy (NCBI): domain Eukaryota; kingdom Metazoa; phylum Chordata; class Actinopteri; order Cichliformes; family Cichlidae; genus Haplochromis; species Haplochromis burtoni. The sequence continues at coordinate 18,037 of NW_024583340.1, forward strand.
CAGTTTGGACTCATAGGCGTGGACGTCTCCTGTCCTGATAGCAGCTGGGGGAGGACTATCCTCCACCTGTGAGCGCTTTAGCACGGGCGAGGTGCCCACGGCAGCACCCGCTGCTTGTTGAGAGTAGGAGCGATACGCACTTTCACGTCAAAAAGTCGTCATAAATAAGTCTCCAATAACACCAGAAAAAGTCGCCAGATTTGTCGCTGGTCGCTTTTTAGAAAAAAAGTCGCTAAGGGGGTCTGAAAACTCGCTAAATACAGCGACAAAGTCGTTAAGTTGGCAACACTGACGTGATCTCCTTTTTGCCCCCGGTACCGGGGGCGTGGGGCTTAAGTGGTTAAAGAATAAAAACAGCCCACATGGCGAGTAGAAAGATTTTGTTTATACATGTATTAGAGCAATCTTAATCTTACTGACCACTCAAGGCATTTTACAGTTGTCCCATTTGTCCATGTATACAGTGTTTTACACTTTAAGCACTTTATCTACTTCAAATCCATGAAACATGTAAAGCTCACTTGCTGAAAATAAGGTAAAACACAAGTCATGTAGTTTCTCAGATACAGCTGAGTATCCAAGATGTCTATAGCATGCACAGCATAACAGTAGGTTTTCATTTTTTTTAAAAGCACACAATCTTGACTCAAAATCTGAGACACAGCCTTGTCAAAGGCTGGTTAATCTACAGTTTTAGAGCAGCATCAAAACTGACTTAAAAATGCAGATTAACCAGAAATTTCCAGGATATTTTCTGGGAATATTTGTTCATATCCAGCTAGATAAATATTTATGTGTGTGTGTGTGTGTGTGTGTGTGTGTGTGTGTGTGTGTGTGTGTGTGAGATGTGATACTCACTTGTGGCTACTACAAAATTTGGACTGAGTTGGCAACTGCCGTGAGGGAACGATGTCGTACTCATCACTGACTTGCTCGTCATTACAGAAGGGCTGCACAGACACACAAAAGAGAAAATGGATGTGGTATCTGTGATGTGGCAATCAGAAATAAATCAAAATATCTTTCATGTAGAAGAACCCATCCTTAATGATGAAAAAAAAAAAAACCTTTTGTAAAAATATTGGCAGCTGTCATTGCAAGTAGATACATTTATGGTATAAATTTGAAAATCCAAGGGGACTTCCTTCTTGAGTTATATCATTCCCAAAATAGACCCTGATTCAAAATCCTCATAGATTTTTAGTAGATTCACCTGTAGCATAAATATCAAAATCATGCGTTGCTTACCCCATCAGCATTTTATTGCTATGGGGTAAAAACTGTTTTTTCAAATAATGTTTCCTACAGTCACTGAAAACGTGTTCTGAGAAAGATGAATTACTTTTTGAGAATTATTATTATTACTTGCAATAATGTAAAAGCAGTGCCCCCTAGGACAGAAGAAATCTTTAAAACCAGAGAATTCAAAGACATGTTCAGAAGCCTCTGCTGTCCCATTAATCTATTGATTTCTTCAGCATTACAAAAGTCGAATGTCAGTTGTCAGCATTTCCACTTTTACACAGGAAACAATAGTTCCTAATAGTTAATTAACTTTATTTTCAAAATTGAAACAAATACGGTTTTGATCAGGCTCCAGTGACGTCAAAGTGACAGACATCCAGAGACTCAAGCAGGAAGAGTTGGACAGCACCAGGCCCTAACATGATTCATGCCTACTGGCTAACTACATTCCACTTGGCAGTACAAATGAACCAGCTACCAATGGAATGGAATGGCTAACTGAAGGCTGGATAGTCCTGATCCCCAAGGATCCCCAGAAGGGAAGCTAAGATGAATGGGCACACAGTTTTAAACATGAAAGGGGCATAGAAAGGAAGAGGTAGAAACACCAGAGGGCCAAAACAACAGCTGAGAGGTGTTCCCACAGGCTGTTTGGAAAGCTGCAACCACCAAATACCTGCAGAGAGTAGGCAAGTCCCGAGGAGTCAGCTGAATGGGAAGAACAACATCTAAGGAATCAACACCTATGCCCTGCCAATTGTCAGATACCTTTCTGAGATAATAAGCTGGCCAAAGGAGGAGATAGAAGCCACTGACATCAAGACAAGAAAACTACTGACCATGCATGGAGGGTTTAACCCAAGTCCAGCAACCTGAAGCTATACACTAAGCAGAAGGAAGGAGCCCAATGACTAGTGACTACATCCATGAATCCACCAACGGCAGTCCAGGAAAAGTTTGTGTTTAATAAAAAGTAAACTGATCAGTGATCATGATGCTTGTTAAGCTTATGCTTATTACAAACTTTTGAGCAATCTTAGAGTATTCCCCATCTTAGTTAAGTGAGATAGAACGTCCAATGGAGGCTGTTAAGATAACATTTATTTTTGTAATGGTCAAAATTTTGATCTGACACTGGGTCTAAGAGAAATGTTAGAGAATCTCCAAAAATATTTAGATTTACCATTATAGTCCTCAAGAAAAGATTTAACCAAATGTTAGAGTAACCTAGGGCTGCAGCGACCTATTATTTTAGTAGAGTAATCTATCAATTATTCCATTGATTAACCAAGTAATTTTGCAAAAAGTACTTTTGTCTTGTTAACAAGTAATAATAAATATTAAAACGAGAAAAAACACTGGTCTTTTAGAATGAAACCTAACCCTAACCCATTGGTTTCCATTTTAGAAAGTGCAATGTTTTAAAGTTTAGCTGCATACAGTATCTGTCAAAAAACAACAACTAAATGCTGTGATTGTTTGTACGTACCATATTGAAATTTAAGCTTTTAAAGAAAACATTTTTTAAATGCAAAAATATATAAATAATCTAAAGTACAGTCAAAGTCAAATAAAATAATATACATACAATCTAAACTAAGGCATAAAAAATAATCTTTCTTCTTGGAAGGCTTTCTGACATGAGGAGGCAAGTGTTGTGCTGCCGAAAACAGACATTATGACGTTGTAGTATTAATTAATATTAATAATAATTCAGTGTCCAACCTTACAACCCTCAGGTCAGTGGAATGGCCCATGTAAATTTTTATTGGCTTGTGAAATAAACCTTTTATATTTGTATTTTTAAATATTAATGTAATTTAATAATACAGTATTTTATATGATTTACCTTTCGATCTAAAACATGTTATGAAAGCCTTGAAATTAATATGGCATTACCATATTATGGTCAGACTTTTTATTATACACCACTCCAAAATACACATATATTGAAGTTCTTTTTTTAGCTGCAAATTCAGTGACATGCTCACATTTACATAGTTTAACACAGCAGCACGCTACAGAGCCATGTAATCCTATTAAGGTCTCAAGGTGTACAGACTCAGGGAAGCTTGAAGTGAGGACCTAAATGCAAACACTGGGAGGCAGGAAGGAGTTAACTGGAGGTGAGCCGTTTATTAAGGCTGATTGTCGAATGGTACAAAAATAAAAAAACAAAACGGAATGGGGAACTAAAACAGAGAAACTAAACCGTGACATGCTAGCAACAGAGCCCATGGAACCTGAAGAAACCTGAGGGTAGATGAACAGATGCTTTGACAAAGGCCAGAGGAAAACAGTGACAATATATGCACTGAGGGGAGATCAGGGGAGTGGAAACACATGAGAACACAGCAGGAACAAATCAGACATAACCAGATAGGGGAAGCAAAACAGAAAACAATACAAATGCGACAAGAACTACCAAAAGATAACAGGAAGGAGCTCAAACACTGAGACTCAGACATAATCACTCGAGCCTGACACTAAGACGGGGCTAAACAAACATGGAAACACATAACAAACTGGGGAGGCAAAGGATAAAATACAGAGAAGAACATGGGAAGGGAGACAGAACACCGAGGTCTGACTGGGATGAGAGAGAGATGAAGTGACACAGATGTAGATAGAGAGAGAAAGAGACACTGAAGGGTAGGGCTGCCACGATTAGTCGACTAGTCACGATTACGTCGACTATCAAAATCGTCGACGACTGATTTAATAGTCGACGCGTCGTTTGAAGCTTTGTAAGATCACAAAAGACGCAGGAATAAGTAGCTAGAATTTAAGAGTGTAATAACGGACTGAAACAGAAGATGGCAGCAGTGCTATGTACAAGGATGCCAGCTGCCGTTAAACCCCGAAGAAGAAGCTGTGTCCCAGAATTCATAGCGCAGCCCAGCTTAGTTTCCAACAATGGCGGCAGCTAGTTAGTTTTAATATTACTCTTATTATTCTTTCTGGGTCACAAAATAAACGTTACATCATCTCCATCCATCCATTTGCTTCCGCTTCTCCTTTTCAGGGTCGCGGGGGGCGCTGGAGCCTATCCCAGCTGTCATAGGGCGAGAGGCGGGGTACACGCTGGACAGGTCGCCAGTCTGTCGCGAGAATGTAACTGTGTAAACCTCAAATATCTGCTCAGTTTATCAAGACACCACATATTTTCAAAGCGCTCCGACGTTTTCGGAGATGTCTGTTACCCACTAGCTCGATAGCTAGCCGGGGGCAAGGCTCACTAGAGCCGTGAGAACACCGGACTCCCTGCAAATCGTTTTCAAACCCACCGCGTCTTTCGCTACTCAGGTTAAACATATATAAGTCACTTAGATAACTTAAAAATGTTATTGTTTGGCTTTTTTTTAGTATTTTATTTGTTCCTGAGTAAATCGGTTTGGCTGAGATTAAAGTTATAGTTTTTACACAGCTGAATAAACGTCAAGCAGACAGCTGATTATCAGAAGTGTGAGATGCTCGAGAATATACTCCGGTGTCCTGTTATATTTTAGATAGCAAGGAGTTTATTAAACTTCACCGAAACAATCTGCAAATTTCATTAAAATTTAATAAACTATCATCTTGTCTTTATTTTTAGTTAGCACATACACTTAAAGCTGTAAGCTAATGATAGTTATATAAGAGCAGATGCATGCTGGTGCAATAAGCTGTACGTCTAATGGATGCATGATCTGATTAGTCGACTAATCGCAAAAATAATCGGTGACTAGTCGACTATCAAAATAATCGTTTGTGGCAGCCCTACTGAAGGGTAATAAACAAGGACAGAGGGTAAGACAAAAGGGGAAATGCTAAAGAAAACTAAAAAATCCAAACTAACATGAATCCCTGAGGTAAAACAATAATCAGAAACTCATAAACACATGGAAACTAAACTAAGAAAAATAAATCAGTCTTTAAGAATACAACAGTGATAATAAACAAGCTTCAAAAGTCCACACAAACAAAACATTGGGTCAAAGAACCATGACAAACCCATCCCACAGTTCTGGACACATCGAACCTCACAGGGCAGAATGAAGAGACTAAACAAAGTCACAGTTAGGATTCTTCCTCCCAGAATTGTGAGAGTTTATCCTTTCTTTTACTTAGTAAATTCAAAAAAATACAGTCCAGTACTGGCTTATCATTTTAAATATTTAAAAGACACGTAATCTTTACCTTGGAGCTCTCTGAATTTCCTGCCCCGTCCAACCTTTGATGTAACCTCACAAATTCCACAGATGGACAACTGAGTGGTCTTCTGTTCAAGTGACAAGGCACAGTGGGTCCCAGCTGGAGTTGGTGTTCCCCTCCAGTCTTGTGTGCATCTGTCAAATGGCTGTCTTTGGAGCACCAAGTCTCAGAGGAAATTTGGAATTCTGACAGCATGCCTGTAGAAGAAGAGGACATGTACGAGGAACTGGGGAGCGAAGAGTGGTGTGATTCAGGGGGGACAGGAGGAGGATGCTCGGGAGGAGGAGGTGGTGGTGGGTCCCTCTGGGGAGGAGGTGGGGCTGGAAGAGGCTTGTCTTGCTTCCTAGATATGCCTGGTGAAGACTAAAGGGGTAGAAAGATAAAGTTGTTCAATTAAATGAGACAACTAATTTGATACCTGGATTTACATTTTTTTAAATTCTTTTAATTAATCTGGTCGTCCATCCATTCTCTTCATGGGGAAACTGGAGCCTCTCCCAGCTACCATAGGGCAACAGGAAGGGTACACCCTGAACAGATCGCAGGGCCAACACAGAGAGACAGATAACTATTCACACTTTCAGGTGTGTGCTAACACAATGCCATAATCTTCCCAGGAGTAAAAATCTCCATAAATTTACCTCTGTAAAATGCTCAGAGAAAATACAGAAAACCCAAGAGCCAAATCTCAGACTCTACAGGACTCTGTTATTATTAGTTAAATGTTAAAGCTCAGTTTGCAAAAGACTGAACAAGTATGACTGTGCCTTGGATTAAAAGGGTTGCCAGAAAAAAAGCATTTTTCTACTTAAAAGAACATGGTTTAGCAGGGCTCGCAAAATTTTTTCCAGTC
>NW_024583340.1:34921-52581 GCF_018398535.1 Haplochromis burtoni
AATGTATAATATTGTAACGGAAACAAAACAGGAAACAAATCATCAATCAAAAAATTGCTCTCGTTTTTATTCGGGCTACTTAAATTTATTTTGGGCTACCAAAAACTGAAGAGTCCCTGCCCGAAGGGCTACCAGGGATTTTGAAATTTTGCGAGCCCTGGTTTAGGATTGCAAAACTGAATCTGAACAAATCACAAGACAGGGGTATCAAACCAGACATGGCTACTTGCACTCGCGACTTAGACTCGAGTCACAGTTAAGTTGCAAAAACCAAAGCCTTCAGACTTGAGACTTAGACTCGAGGGTTGGGGCTTGAGTCTTGAGAAACATTTTTTACCCATGTAAATACGGTAACTGTAGGTTATTTGGATAGTAACGAGATGTACACAGCAATTTGTCTCTAATATTTAATAAAATGTTCTGAATATGCTAATAATTTGTGAATTTTTGTTTTAAATTTATCATTAATTATGTGAGGGTTGTAAGGAAGACATAGTCCAAAGGTTTCATCATATTTCACTGTATAAATGAAGTGTTTCTTAAATCTTTGTTGTCCAGATATTAAATATATATATTACAATATAGATATTAAAGTGTCATTTTTTCAAACGATAACCAAGGAGAGATAGCAGCAGCAACAATGTGGCAAAGACTATTAAATAATTATACAGACCATTATAATTACAATTACATCCAGCCCTGAACTCCTCATAGGTTACAAAAATATTCCTTTTCATATGACTGACTCAAGCTACGGTGCTTGACAGCTGGAATGAGGTGTGTTTGCCAATATTCAGTGTCTGCTTTTGATCAGACATAGCACTGTAGATTATGGCAAAACATCTCCACTTTGGTTTTTGCTGTCCAAAGGATACTGCTCCAGAAATCTTCTGGCTTGTTCAGATGAACTTTTAAAAAAAAAAAACCTAAGCTATGCTAACATGTTCTTTTTAGAGAGCAACCTTCCAAATAAGCCATATTTGTTCAGTTTGGTTTTTTTTTTCAAATTGTACTGTCAGTAAACTCTGGGTCTCCATAGCATTGTGATAACACGTACCTTAATACTCAAGACTGCTACTTTTATAGAGATGGTAACAGTTGATAATCATGATCAGTGAGTGAATCAAGTGGATTTAATTAGCAGCATTTGGGGCACTTGGAGTAATTTGTGGATTGTCATGTAAATTCTCTGCTGGTCAGTAAACATTGTAGAAACTGTGTAAATAAACTTAAACACTTGTGTGCCAGGTGAACATATGAGGGGTTTCATAGTGGCAGTGTGCTGAACTGTGACTGACCTTGGGGGAGCAGATGGGACTGGCAGATGGGGAGCGAATGGCACCTTTGTTGATAAGGTCACGTCGTGGTGGGACAGGTGGGAGGCTGAGGTGCTGGACACATTGGCTGGAGTTTCCCCCATGGGCTTTTCTGTGTTGGCTGACAGGTGAAGAACTGGGCGACACCATTGGCGATTTCTGATGCTCGCCACATTGCTAAGGGAAAAGGTAAATAAACTTTTAAAAAAAAATTCTTAGTCGTTTATTACCAGTTCTATCCTGATTAGAGACTGCTAGAATCCACATTCTTTATAGGGGATAGATGGAAGCAAATCTACACCACTTTAAAATGTGGTAAAATGTTAATCAATTTCCCGTTTTGATTACCCGAGATTATGCTCTCGCCACTGCTCCAGAAGTGATGTATCATAGCCAACATAATGAGAAGGTTAGATATAACCTAGAGCTCAGTATTCTATTTTCAATAGTACTGTACTATCTATCATCAGTTGTCATGGGGCAAAAGGCAGAGTACAACCTGGACAGACTGCCAGTCTGTCACAGGGTTAACACATAGAGACAGATAAACATTAACACTCATGTTCACACATGCTTGGCCAATGCTCTTTTTTGGACTGTGGAAGTAAGCCTTGGAATCTGCAGTTGTTTAGAAATGGCTCAAATGGCTCCACCATCCTAACTTCTGTAAATTTTATAAGTCTCCGTCTTAGCGTTACTACCAATTGTAGTCAATGGTTATGACTAACAACCATAAGAAGATGTCATCAGATGGTGTCAAACCATCAGCAGTTTTTTTTAACCATGAACCACAATGCTTTTAGGTTGGCTGGTCAACAATGATAGCCAGTCACTGCTCATCTTCTCCTGGTCCCCAGCTACCCTGTTCTTTGATTTCTCCAGTGCTTTTAACACCATTCAGCCACGACTTCTGAGGGACAAGCTGGAGCTATCAGGAGTGGACCACCACGTGTCCCAGTGGATACTGGACTACCTCACAGGACGCCCACGATATGTGAGGGCACAGGGCTGTGTCTCTGATATGCTGGTCTGCAGTACGGGGGCCCCACAGGGAACTATGCTGGCACCATTCCTCTTCACCCTCTACACTGCAGACTTCTACATCAACTCCCCACGCTGCCACCTACAGAAGTTGTCTGACGACTCTGCCATAGTGGGCCTCATCACAGGTGAGGATGACTCAGGCTTCGTCCACACTAGCCTGAATAGATTTGAAAAGGTGAAAAGGTCTGAAAACGCTCTGCGTCCACACTTTCAGTCGTTTTCACACAGATGTGCGTCCACATTGAAACGGCCGAAAACGCTTACGTTCAAGCACGTGCGTGAAACACAAGAAGATTCGGCCTCCATAACAAAACGCTGGCTCTGTAGAGATCCTCCCACTGTAACACTTTTTACCTCTATAGTGGAAGACGTCAAATTGATGGAATGTATGACTTTCACTCTGCGACTGCAGGGAGATTTGGGAAGGAGACGGTGGAGAAAATGGCTGGACTTTACAGCTTGTGGCAGCACCCTTTAATGCATAGAATTAGTAATGCAGACTTGTTGACGTATGTATGTGTGGATGTGCAGATGTATGTACAGGTGTATGTTATCTTCCCATGACCTCATACTGTTTCTGTTTTTTCTTTTTTCTTTTATCTTGTTGCATAAAAATGTTCCTAAACAAATAAAAAGTGTCAAAAAAAAAAACATTCACCGTGCCTCATTTCTGTCTGCCTTTATTTACTTTCCGGCTCTTTGAAACGTCGTCGGCAAAATGTTGAGGAAAAGCACCGAGTTTTTTAAATGGACTAACAATGAGGTGGAGTTGTTGCTGCGAGTAACACAAAAGTACAAAGTTGCAAAAGCGAGTGAGAATTAAAGAATTTGAAGAAAAGCTATCTGAAGCATGTACAAACTGATATTAATCTTTAATAGGGCTGTCAAAATTGAGAGCAAACAAAACAACTGCTGTATAATGCCCTCCGCTATCTTTGTTTAATTGGTCACATGACTGCATCATAAAACTAACATGTGTCATCATTTTCAAAAGTCTCCGTTTTCACTGTCCACACTGCGACGTGAAAGCACCGTCTTTAAATGTATTTGTTTTTGAGAGCGTTTTCAATATGATGCATTTTCCTTCGGGGAAAACACAGTCTCAGTGTAGACAGGAGGCCAAAACAGAGAGAAAACCATGCGTTTTCAAACGTAAACGCATTAGTGTGGACGTAGCCTCAGAGTACAGACAGTGGACTCTGGACTTGTGGACTGGTGTCAGCAGAACCACCTGCTGATCAACACTGGGAAAACCAAGGAGTTAGTGGTGGACTTCCGGAGACACAGACCCACCACACTGACACAGGTGAACATCCAGGGAGTGGACATTGAGATAGTGGACTCTTATAGGTACCGGGGTGTTCACCTGAATAATAAACTGGACTGGAGCCACAACACTAATGCTCTTTACAGGGAGGGTCAGAGCAGACTCTACCTACTGAAGCGGCTGAGGTCATTTGGAGTCTAGGGAGTGCTTCTAAAGACATTCTATGACTCTGTGGTGGAATCCATCATTTTTTACCGTGTTGTATGTTGGAGCAGCAGTTTATCGACAGCTAAGAGGAAGAGGTTGGATAAACTTATCAGGAAGGACAGCTCTGGGATGCACCCTGGATCTAGTGCAGGTGGTGGGAGACAGAAGGACTCTGGCCAAAATAACTTCTCTGATGGACAGAGTCTCCCACCCCATGCATGTAAATGTTGCTGAACTGCAGAGCTCCATCAGTGACAGACTGCTGCATCCTAGATGCATGAAGGAGCGTTTCTGCAGGTCCTTCCTCCCTGCAGCTGTCAGACTGTACAATCAAAACTGCTCACAACAAACATAGATGTTTACTAGGGGTGCAACGATACTCGTATCGATATTGAACCGTTCGATACAATGCTTTCGGTTTGGTACGCATATGTATCGAACAATACAAAATTTTTAATTTATTTTATCAACTTTCCTTCTGACGATGCTGTCTGTGTTGAGCGCTCAGTGGATCTGCGCTCGACAGTGCAGCCTAGGCGGAGTAGTCGAACGCAGATTCACTGAGCGCAGGGCAAGCTAGCAGACAGAAGTTAAGCTCTCCTTGCAACATGGCAAATTGAACCTCCCCCACCCTCATTCAGATGACTGTTTTGGTTTTCATGTGACGTATGACCCTGAAGGTAAGCGCGTCATGGACAAAAGTAAAACAGTATGTTGGATGTGCCACGCAATGCTCAATTACATGGGTGGGAACTAGTGCGTTAGCGCAGTTAGCTCGTTAACGTGTTGGCCGTCCAGCCCCACGCACGGGGCGATCCGCGGTAGCTCGTTAACGGAGATTTGCCGTGTTGTGGCGTTAACGTCATTTCAACGAGATTAACGCTGACAGCACTAGTGGGAACACAACGAATATGACTGCACATTTACGCCGACATCATCCTAGTGCAAAGACAAGTGGAAGCAGACAAAAACAACAAGCAGCATGCTACAAACTTTACCCGAGTCATTTAGACAGCCGTTAGCACATGATTCTCCTTATGGGGACCTGATATGTTTAATATGCTGCTGAGAATATAGCCCAGAAGAAGCGTATAGTATAGCTTTTATTTTGGAAAGAGCCATTTCTCTGTAATAAACTCTCTTTTCCAAAGATGAGTGATTCTCATCAGATAGATTTATTTTTTTATTACTTTGTTGTTTCAGCAACATTAAATTTAAAAACTGTACTTTTGAGTTAAAATATATATTTATAATTTTAATAAATGACAAATTAAAAAGGCATGAACATTTTTTTTGTATCGAAAAAATATCGAACCGTGACACCAAAGTATCGAACCGAACCGAACCGTGAATTTTGTGTATCGTTGCACCCCTAATGTTTACATCAGTGCTGTAACAACTTCTATTGTTATAACTTGCACATTACTTTTCTCAGTTTATATATACACAAGTTACATGTCTACAGGTACAATATTCAGTCATATCAACCATCTTTATTATTTATTTTAACTATTTAATAATAATAATAATAATAATGGATTGGATTTATATAGCGCTTTTCAAGGCACCCAAAGCGCTTTACAACACCACTATTCATTCACTCTCACATTCACACACTGGTGGAGGCAAGCTACAGTTGTAGCCACAGCTGCAGCTGGTGTTGGGCCCTCTGGCCAACACCAGTAGGCAAGTAGGGTAAAGTGTCTTGCCCAAGGACACAACGACCAGGACAGAGAGCCCAGGGATCGAACCGGCGACCTTCCGGTTACAGATGCGATTCCCAACCCCCTGAGCCACAGTCGCCCAATAAGTATTTAAACATCTTTCAGTATCCTGCACTGTTTGCACACTACAACCTGGGTTTGCCACTTATCTATACTTTAATTTTAATAACTGTACAGTACTCTGCTTTGGTAACTATTGTCCATGATGTAAATATGTAAAAACTGTGTTTCTGTTCTGTGTCCTGTTCTGTTTGTATACGTGTGTTTTTGCTGCTGATACAACCACATTTCCCCTTGTAGGACAATTAAAGGATTATTCTAGTCTTCTATCCTATTCTATACTTTTGACCCTGTGTAAATTAGAGAGAATCCTAATACCTAATACCCTTTTCTGTATTATGAGTCCAGTCCAGTTTATTGTTCAAATAAACACCAAAATACCTGTAGCTATCCACAGCCTCAATGTCCATACCTTGAAAACTCCACCCTTTTCCGGCTGAGAACCATGGCTTTAGATTTGGAGGTGCTGATCCTCATTCCCGCCGCTTCAGATTCGGCTGCGAAGCATTCCATTGCGAGCTGGAGGCCAGCACCAGATGAAGTCAACAGAACCACATCATCCGCAAAAAGCAGAGATGAGATTCTGACACCACCTAAGTGAAAGCCTTCTGCCACTTGGCTGCGCCTAAAAATTATGTCCATAAAAATTATGAACAGAATCGGTGACAAAGGGCAGCCCTGGCGGAGCCCAACACCCATTCGGGAATGAGTCCGACTATGTGGACCAAGCTCTTGCTACAGTTGTATAGGGACACCCCATACTCCCGCAGCACCTCAAACAGCACACCAAGGGACACGGTCAAATGGACCAAATAGCATATGGATCAATAGGGGCTCTATGTCCATGTCGCTCTTGGGGGTCACTCCCATAGGCCTTAATTCTGAGACTCTCCACCATCTAAGAACTGAAGACGCTTCTCAGATGAAATATCTTCAACCAACTTAAAGAAGTCCAGACATTTTTCTTTCCAAGTTCCTTAGACATATAATATATAACTGTATATAATTTCTTGAGCAGTGTATTTAAGTCTGTATTAATACTTTTGATCCTGTGTAGATTACCTTCCTGATGTTGGCCAGTCCATTCATGACAAGACAGTCTTCTCGGTCTTCCTCATCATCCAGGTCCAGCAAGGGGGAGCTGTGTTGGTCCAGGAAGAAGCACTTGGAGCCCTCATTTCGTGGGTCAAAGGGATCCACAATAATGGGCTCTGTGCCTTTGATCTCACAGCGACAGAAAGGGCATCCTTGGCCATCTGATTCCTGAATAGATATAACAGGCTAGTCATACACAAACATACAAAAACACAGGTGGTGACATTTTAGATTAGATTAGATTAGATTAGATTAGATAGAACTTTATTAATCCCTCGGGTGGGTTCCTCTGGGAAATTCGATTTCCAAAAAAGCACAGCACCGACAGAAGTTACAGAGTTACAGAATATTATATATATATATATATATATACACACACACATATATAAATACAGAGACAATATAAATAAAATATACGAAGGGGATAAATAGAATAAATAGGAATAAAAAATAAAAATACAAGTGAATTGCACATTTCAAGTATTGAGTCTATATATTATTATATAAATACAAAGTATAATTATATAAGTATATATGTATATATATATATATATATATATATATTTTTTTTTTTTTTTTAACCAAAAAATATAACTAAATGCCACATGTTGTTTCAGTAACATCATGAAATTATTGTGCATTCATTGTAAAAGACCCTGTCAAAAACATAAAAAATAGCAGTATAACGTTTTCGAGCATCTATCTAACAAAGACAGAACAAAGCTATGCTTTTGGTAGCCATATAGTTGGGAACGTGACTGTGGACTTGTGGGAACTGATGTCTGTTAATTAAAAGCTTTACCTTTAGCCACATATGACACACATTTAAACTTTATTTTTGAGTGATTGTTTCATTCATAAGTCAACATTTCAGTAGCACACTGGAAGAATTCTGAGTCAAATGATTATTCTCTGTGGGCTTATTACCACACTACTATATCACTATTACCATTATCACAGAAAAAAAAATACAGGCCGGTTGCATACATTACTTATTGTTTTCTTTGAATAAATAAACCTGCAGATTTTTATCATCCTTAGCTTTTGGACAACTCTTCTAATAATTCTTTTCACTCGAGTCTTTCAGGGAGCACCTACTTGTGGCCAGTTTATGGTAAATGAGTGATCAGTTCTGCAACCAGTGCTATCAGTTTGTTTTGCAACAATAAGGTTACAAAGGTATTGAGAGAACTCACTGGTTTTACCAGTCATGAGATGTTTGTTGTGTGACACCTTGGTAATGACAGACCTTAATAGGCCACCAGCTGGAACTGAACCAGCTCATTTTAATTTGAATTAAGTGGCAGGATTGCTTGGAAATTACTGATAGATTTCAGCTGGTGTCACTGCTTTCCATGCCTTTTACACCTCCCTTTCTTTATGTGTTCAATACTTCTTCCGTGTATAATTTCTCTATTACACATAACTTTTTTCATGGACATCTATGGTTTGATTTCTTTGCATCTGTAGGTTGGATGCTACTGACATCTGGTGAGAATGTCATGTCAATACTGCCTTCAAAAATATATTTACTTTGAAACTTGGTGAAATGTTCAACACTTATTTTATTCAATGTTAATCTTTTTCTTTTATTTATTTACTTGTTTTCTTTTATTATTCTTATTATTATCTCTGTGGTTATACACTGCTGAAGGTGACAGGGATAGTAAAGAGAAGGAGTAGGTAAAAAAAGGGAAAAACTGCAAGACTTAAACAAATAGCTCCCTGTGTCCACCCCAACATCCCTAGAGAAGCTGATGATAACCACATCTTGCATGTGAGCTCTCGTCAATTTTTAGTTTGGAAGGACCAGCATGTGTTATTGATGGAGACATGCGGGCACACACTCCCTTTGTGACTCTAATCTATTGTGGGTGTTTTAACATCCCTGGATAAAGTTCTTTCTTTTTCTACAATTAAGGTTTATTTGGCAACTATATCTGCTTTTGATATTGGATATGATGAGGTGACTTAAGGTGTACCTTAAGTACGCTGTACTGGTGTAGAGTCAACAACCTGTCTCTGAACGTGGACAAAACAAAAGAGTTGAATATCAACTTCATGGGAGCACAGAGAGATCACTGTGCACTTAACATCAATGGATCCTCTGTGGAGGTCGTCAAGAGCACAAAATTCCTTGGTGGTCACCTGGTGGAAAACCTCTCCTGGTCCCTCAACACCAGCTTCATAGTTAAGAAGGCCCAACAGCATCTTTACTTCCTGCGGAAGCTGAGAAAAGCCCATCTCCCATCACCCATTCTCACCTTTTACAGAGGGACTATTGAGAGCATCCTGAGCAGCTGCATCACTATCTGGTATGGTAGCTGCACCGTATTGGATTGCAATATCCTACATTGGCTAGTGAGAACAGCTGAGAAGATCACTGGAGCCTTTCTTCCCTCCATTACAAACACGTATCGCACCCACTGCATCCGCAAAGCTGCAGAGGACCCCACAAACCCCTCACACACACTCTTCACACTGCTGCCTTCTGGCAAGAGGTACCAGAGCATTCGGGCCCTCACTGCCAGACTGTGAAACAGTTTCTTCCTCCAAGCCATCAGACTCCTGAACACTCAGTAACTGGACCTTAATACATGTCACTACCTCAAGCATTTAACTGCACAATCTCATATACACAAACACACACACGCACACCTTCATACATCAAGCTACCTTTTGTACAATGCTCAGTCTTTTGCACAACCCACTGTCATTGTTGCACTTTTCTATTGCACTGTTGTGTCTGCACTGTCTTGTGTCTGCATTATTCTGTTCTGTCTGGTGTTGCACTGTTTTTTTGTTTGGTTTTTGGCAATTTTTGCACACTTGCAATTTATATAGTTCTGTGTTGATTGTCTGTTATATGTCATATGTAGCACCATGGTCTTGGGGGAACGTTGTCTGGTTTCACTGTGTACTGTACCACTGCACATGGTTGAAATGACAATAAAGCCACTCGACTTGACTTGAGTACTGCTTCTCACTTTAGGGTCTGCAAAGTGAGTGGGTAGGCTTCATGCATTTTTTTGTGCATCCTTCTTGCACACAGTTCTCTTCTGACAGCCTTAGGGTCGTATTACGTCCAAATATGTTAGGGTACCTGGATCGTTGTGGTTTTTTTTTTTTCTTTGACTCTTGTTTATTCGTTGTTGTTTTCTCTGTGTGACTTTTTTCCTAGTTGACTTATCTGTATTTCTAGTTCAGGTTGTCTGGTTAGTTATTAGTTCCCTTTTCATGTCCTGGTCTCGTCTCTGTCCTGTTTGCCTTGGTCTTGCCTTTGTGTGTCCACCCCTGTTAGGTCAGTCTTGTCTTCATGTTTGTCTGCCTGTTTCCCTAGACATGTGTTCTTGTGTCCCTCTCGTCCCTTGTTCTTTCGCCCTCTCTCATCCCTTGCTCTCTCATCCTCACTGTCTTGCCTCCTTCCCCTGGGTTTCATCTGTCTGTGTCCAATTGTATGTGTTTCTTGTACTTCCTCTTTTAGATTGACAGACAGATTACGCTCAGCTGTGTTCCCTCCTGTGCATTGTTCTCTCGTTTGCCCTTGTCGCAATCGCCCTCATTCCCCACTGTGTTCTGCCTGTTAGTTAAGTTCCTGAACAGTTTTTGCAGTCCAGCAATAAAGCTGCCACTTGAGTTTGGTCTACATTTTGGGTTCCTCAAACCTGCGTGCCTCACACAGTGAATGACAGAATGCTGAGTTTTCCTAAACTTATTCCTGTGGCTTATAGTACTATATAGAATTTGAGCTTGTGAGCTCTTGCCTTTCTCTTTTCGCATTTGAGGAAAAAAGGAGGCTGGATTCTCTCTGTCTAAGTCCAGTTGCTTGTCTGCTTCGCTAACCAAGTCAGAGCTTTGTCTAAACAGAGGTTAACTCGCCGGATTATGGACGTTTTCCTTGGCATACGGCACTAAGGGTCTCTCTTTTCCCCAGGGCGTGAGAACACATTCCACCGGAGGAATGGGAACCTGAAGGGCCCTTTTTAAAGAAAACTTGCAATCAGCGTTACACGGACAGCTTATACACCAACTGGGTAGTGGTGGTTAGCACCAAGCTAGATTGACTCAACAGGTGTTCTTAACAAGGTGAAGAGCGGAAGAACTGAGAGATGACTGTGATGACAGGGGTGTATGTGTGCAGGCAGGTGACCAAAATAAGTGCAGGCAGACATATTATCACAGGTCTTTTGCCTTAGAGCAGTAAATTGATTTTTTATCAGACATTTTATCAGTATCATGGAGTCTTTTCACTTTACCTAGCATGCATCAGCACACACACTGGACCTTGTATGTGTTAAATATTGATTCTGTTTCTTCTGTGGACATTTTGTGGCGTACTTGGAAAACTACACCAGACGGCAGAATATACGCATTGTGGGGATACCAGAGAATGCGGAGGGCCCACGACCAACAAAATTCATCACCAAACTACTCTTTGATGTGCTTGGGGAGAACAACTTCGAGAGGCCGCCATCGGTGGCTAGAGCCACGTCCGTTCATTGTCAGTCTCCACCACTTCCAAACCACAGAGCTGATCCTACGCCTCGCCAGACAGAAGGGCCCGCTCCTATTCAATGGATCGAGATTCCACATATTTCCTGACTACAGCCCAGAAGTCAACAAAAGACAAAAGTCTTCTCCAAGTCCAAAAGGAAGCTCCACAGTGCAAAGGTCAAGTTTGGTCTCTTCTACCCAGCCACTCTGCAGTTCACACACAACGGGAAATGCATGAGATTTACCGACCCTGCAGAGGCGCTGACCTACGTTAATAATTAATATCACTGTTGATAACGAACGCCCCGCCTCGCACCCTGCAGAGACTGGTGACTGAGGTAAGGTAACGATTGGGTTAATAACATTGAAAATCATTTCACAGAAGGTGGCATCATTAGACATGGCTACTCTGTCATATTTTGAATATTTCTTTACTCTCATTGTGTTCTATTATCATTGGTCATAGTGGCAATGAATGTTTTATATTTGATGGTGTAAATACACACCACACATAATGCCACTCATGAGCACCTTCCTTTTCTTCATTACTGATGTTATTGCCCTTTTTTTCTTTTGTCTTTTCTCTTTTTCAAATTATGAAAGGGCGTTACAGTTTGTTTAATACCCTGTTGGAGAGGTTCATTAATGGTTCAAACATGTATCCTTTATTGCGGGCAGCATGCAAATGCAGGTTTGTTTTGGGGTGGTAGCCTTTTTAAGGCCTGTTTATGTGTTATGTGTTACGTGTTGTTTTGGTGTGGCATTTGCTCTGTATTCACTGTGTGCACCTACTGTGATTTTTTTATCGTTTAAATTGGGCAAACATCTATATTTTTGAATTACATAGTTCTGACAAAGAGTAGATTGGACCCTGACCCAGATAATGCTGACGTAAAAATTATAAGTTGGAATGTGAAGGGTATGAACCAGGCAATCAAGAGAAAAAGGGTCATTTCTCATTTACAACATCTTGGGGTTGGTATTGCCTTCCTACAGGAAACCCACCTCAGGAATTGTGATCAGTCTAAAATTCGCAAAGAATGGGTGGGCCAAATGTTTCATTCACAATTTAATTTTAAAGGCTGAGGAGTGGCTATACTCATCCACAGAAAAATTCCTTTCATCGCATCAGATACTATCTTGGACCCTAATGGCAGATATGTGATGGTTGTGGGAGAGCTGTCTCAACTTTCCCTAGTATTGGTCAATATTTATGGTCCAAACTTTGACGATGAGAACTTTTATAAAAAGATGCTAAGCTCTATTCCCAATTTGGATAATTTGGATAGTTATCATTTGATTATGTCTGGGGATTACAAACTGGTAATGGATTCTGTTTGGGATCGCTCTTCCCAATCTTTACTAAGACTGTCTAAATCTGTGCAAACAATTCAGTCATTCGTAGAGGCACATAAACTTGTAGACCCTTGGAGATTTAAATATCCCACTAAAAGGGAGTATTCGTTTTACTCTAATGTGCACAAGTCATTTTCTAGGATAGATTTTTTTCTGGTTGACCCCTACTTACTGAGTGCTATTACAGACTGTAAATATGATGGTCATTTCTGATCATGCCTCGGTTAGTATTAAGGTAACTCTTCCGACTCAGAGGACAAAGTGGACATGGCAAAAATCGGCCCAGGCATTTTGACTGGAGACCACCCCACCAGGTATTATAGGAAAAGCCATAAAGCCTTTGAATGAAAACAAACGCTGTTGTAACAGTGATGTACACTGTCTTGTTCGTATATGTATGATTTCTATACGTTGTACATCAGATAAAAACTTTGGTTGTAAGATTCAGATAATTATTTAATAAAAGCAAGATATTTTAAATGAGAATAAGAAAGAAAAGTATTTCTTTGTGCCCCCCTTTCCCTGTTAATGCCCTACCTGGCCTCCTGGCAAAACTTTGCTAGACCCGCCCCTGCACAGTTACCAGCTGTCAGCTACTTAGAAAAGGATCCTGGTGTTATTTGTCTCTCAGAAACAGTTCATAACTTTCCTTCAACTCATTCATGTCACCTAAAAGGTAAACCTGTCCATCACCTGTTCAGCTCTGATGATTCATCTTCATGTTTCCCTCTCACTAGATATCCAAACCGATATCATGACCTTCAGCTTTTACAGCTGTGGCTCCAGCAAGCATCAGCTGATACTAGAAATTAATATTAAATACATTCTAACAGCAGCTCATCAAGCTTAAACGCGCTGCTGTTGTTTAGCGCGACATCCGCTGGTTTCATCTTTCTGGCGCAAAGTCGGTGTGCAAATTCCCTGCTGACTCGGCCTCAGGATGTCTAGAGGCAAGAATCAAGCGCACCAAAAGGAGCGCATCAGTGATCATGTGCGCATCACGCAGAGGAGAGTGAGAGGCGAAAGGCAGCGGCAGAGCATGGCAGTTTTAACGCAGTTTGTGTGATTCTGTGTGGGTTAATGAAACTGTAAGTTATTACTTTTGACAGGTTAACTGGTATGATAAGAGTTATAGTTGTTTGTGCATGTTAAAGCTAAAGTTATGCCCCGGTACACTGATATCACATTAGTAGATTTATTTAATTATGTAATTAATTTGCACTAAGTTAATACCAGTGGCCAGAATCTCCTCCAATGATTACATCCTGCGGTTAAAGGATTTTTCTGTTGTTTATTGTTTAGTTTAACTGTTGTTAGCTTACCACATTCTTGCCTTAGTACTAGCAACTAGGAAGATATGTGCTATTTAGCCAACTTCTGGTCTCACGGCGACCCCCTGTGGACATTGCAAAATATTGCTGTGTCAGAGTAGATGATGTGTTCTGATTGTTTCTTATTTATCTTTGACCCTGCTAATTATAGTATTACCTGTTTCTGTTTCCAGACAACCATGCTTATAGTCACCTATACTGCATCTGCCACAATTATAATTGCATATCTGGCTGTATCACAGTTGGATTTATCATGGCAAGCCCTGCTGTAACCAGTTCTTCTGTGAAGCTTCATTAAAGACGGTGAACTAAACTCCTGGACTGCTGCAGTCTTTCTGCCCGAAGACTTAGGCCAGACTAGTATACCCAGCACTTCCAGTATATATATATTCTACAGTCGGCGATAAACAAAGGAGAGACTTGCGTCACAAATACCGATCAGCTGATCATTGATCAGTTTCATGATTGAATGAGGAAAGAAAAGGCAGCTGACAGCGTAAAGATGCAGAATAACTCCAGCTTTGTGTCTGTTTTCATCCTAGCTGAAGTACGGGACAAACTGTGTTCCTTTTCAGCTCAATACGAAATGCGTGATATTTTCTCTGAATACGGGACAATTCCGTTTTTTACGGCACGGTTGGCAACTCTACTAACTAACCTTATGAATAAAATAAAGTTCACTATCAGTAACATCATAGCACCCACCCAGCTGTATAGAAAACTCTGTCACGCTAGCTAGTATGCAGTACGAGGTATTGTAACTGACTGTAAAAAGTCAGCACAACGAAAATAAACTACATCTAAACTTGGTTTATATCTGACCCAGATAGACTGCAGGTCATAACTTCTTACCTGAAGTTCAGTTCACCTGACACTCAGTGGCCGCCTCAGGTCTCTCCTCCTCCAGTCTCACCTTTCCCTCATCCACCTGGCCTCTTGTGGCAGCTCCGCCATAGCCACCACCAAACAACTGAGTTCTTTTTACACGTCTGCCAGCATCTGGCCAATCCATCATCTTTCTAAATAATCATCGGCTCATAAAAACGAAAAATCACAATCGATGGCCAGTCCAGCTATGGTCGTGCCATCAGTTGGCACGCGTGCCCAGGTATCTCATCGGAACCTTTTCCTCTTCACAGAAGGACCAAGCAGGGGGATCCAGTGAGTCCATTACTTTTTGTTTTAGCTATACAGGCACTTGCAATAGCTCTTAGAAGCAATAATAGCATACAAGGTGCACTGCCACTGCTGGGGTGCAGTAGCTCCACCACCCCACTAGGGGGAGGAAGCGGGTTTGTGTACTCAAGTTTCTCTAGTAAATATTAGTGATGGGATTTCCGGCTCTTTTTAGAGAACCGGCTCTTTCGGCTCGGCTCACTAAAAAGAGCCGGCTCTTCGGCTCCGAACCGGCTTTTCAGGTTGTTTTGTTGCTTTAATTACATTATTATTAACCATAATATAAAATTATGCACAAAAGGAATCACTAATGTAAAAAAAAAAGTGGTTTTATTTATATATGTTTATATATAAATATATGTGGTGGACCCTGGAGACAAAGCACGTACAAACTCCAAAACACATTCCTAGAGTTAACTGAACTTCCAAAACAGAGCTACCTAGATCAGTTAAATTACACAATTGAAAGCATATGTGTATGGTTTGTGTATTTATACACAAGCACTCATACATATTCAAATAATAAAAAAAAAAAGTCGTTGGTACTTGCTGGCTGTGTAGCCACTAGGTAACACTGCTAAACACTGCGCCTAGCATTCTGGAGCACTTCTGTTGTGTTTTGTACGTGTTTTTACGTGTTTTGGAGTTTTTACGCATTTTGGAGTTTTTACATGTTTTGGAGTTTTTACATGCTTCAGGGTTTGTACGTGCTTCAGAGTTCGTACGTGCTTTGTCTCTAGGGGCCACCGTAAATATACTTTTATTTATTCACTCCACATAAAATGTAATAAATAAATCATATAATACAAAAACCAACTAGTCACAGTTCAACTTTTAGCTATTTAAATTTTCAGCTTTTTCCTTTTAAAAAAATTAAAAATGAAACAACACAAAACACTGCAAACCACAACACAATTAAGTATAAATTAAAATAAGAAAACAAAAACAACATGCACATTCTCTGTCATATGGACCTGCACGAATAAACTTTCTGAATCCTTTATCATCCGCAACCTTTCTAATCCCTGGCTCTCTTTCTCTCTTTTTCCCTCCCGCTCTGTTCCTGTGCTACTGCGAGTGTAACTACCGCCCCTCCCCCCTCTGCCCAGCGCAAAGCACAAGGCTCGCATGCGGAGTGAAGCGGGAAAATAGTGCGACAGAGCAGCGGTCCCCAACCTTTTTTGCGCCACGGACCGGTTTATGCCCGACAATATTTTCACGGACTGGCCTTTAAGGTGTCGCGGATAAATACAACAAAATAAAACTAGTACCGGTACCGGAAAATTTATTCATAACACACGTGAAAAGACCCAGGAAAACCGAGTAAACGATAAAAACGATAACAAAATAACGCTGAAAACCGATAAAAACCCTGAAAACTATACATTTCACACCTGAGCCTCAACTCTCGCGGCCCGGTACCAAACGACTCACGGACCGGTACCGGTCCGAGGCCCGGGGGTTGGGGACCGCTGCGATAGAGCGAGAAAGAAAACAAAACCCCACAGCTCGCAATAAGGAGCCGGCTCGCGCCGTTCACCTCAAAGATCCGGCACTAAGAGCCATTTCGTTCGCGACCGACACATCACTAGTAAATATAGGAAAAGTTAATGGAGTCTGGCTAAGTTGATACCAGCACACGAAATATTAGCTCGGAAGTTGGCTGTACTGGAGCATGAGAAATATATGCTTGTAAGTACGATTATATTCTGTGTTCATGTTAAGCATGTGATGTAAAATGGTTTGTTGACTCTCATATTTGAAGCCGGCATGTTAGCTGCACTGCCTATGCTAATTGTGTTAGCATGTCAATAGGAAATTCCATTATGTGTTAGCATCAAGCCAGCGGGATTTGGAGTTAACATGTTTTCATTTATTTTTCTTGGTTATACCAGCTGCAATTTAATTTGTTAAGTCTTCAGTCAGTACCTTGTAATGTGAGAAATATATTATGCTCCAAATGTATGTTTCAATATGTTTTTTCTTATGTTTGTAGTTTTACAGTACCTTCATTAGGGAGACAAATAAAACCTGCAATGAGAACTGGAAGCCTTTGCCTTTCCTTTTGAAGAACTGTTTATCTATCTGCCAAACTGGGCATCAACGTACAGGGAGGGCAGAACACAAGGTATCTCATGTGGTGGCATAACTCACACTGTCTCACTGCATGTGGACGATTTGTTGTTATATGTAACAAATCCAATCACATCTACCCCTGAAATCCTCAGTCTTACAGGAATTTGGAAGCATATCTGGATACAAACTAAATTTAGCTAAAAGTGAATACTTCCCAATAATGCAGGAGAATACCCCAATCTGCTATTTAAGTTGTCTACCGAGTCCTTTACATATCTGGGTGTAGAAGTCACCAAATCCTATGACAGTCTGTTTAAAAGTAACCTCACTCCTCTATTGGAACAGTGCAAACAAGATGTTAAAAGATGATCTATTTTACCATTATCTCTCATTGGGAGAGCTAATTCTGTAAAGATGAATATTGTGCCAAAATTTCTGTATTTATTTCAGGTGTTACTAGGGCTGGGCCATATCATACCGTTCACGGTAATACCGGTATAATGTTGGGCAATGA
>NW_024583340.1:53277-54719 GCF_018398535.1 Haplochromis burtoni
ACTGATACATTTTTATATAACTTTAATGAAAAAAACAGTTGCTTGTTTAAGTGAAAATACATTGATGGTTTTTTTTGCACTAATAAAATTGTGGAGTTGTAAAGTATTTTGTCTAGTGTCAATTATCGTCAGTTATATCGTTATCGCAAATTTTCAAATCTATATCGTGATAAATATTTTTGGTCATATCGCCCTGCTCTAGGCGTTACCTGTTTACATATCACAATCTTTTTTCATGTCATTTAATCGAATGGTTTCTTCATTTATATGGAATAATAAAACGCCTCACATAAGAAAAGAATTTATGGAAAGACCAAAAAATTTAGGTGGGCTGTTACTGCCAAACCTGCACACATACTATTGGGTGGCAAATCTCAATACCATCTCTCTATGGCTAAAGGACTGGAATGATCAGATCCCTGCGTGGCTACAGATTGAAAGAGTCACAGGCAGGCCGCATTCACTCCCAGCTTTACTCTGTGCACCCCTACCACCTCTAGTTAATAATGTTAAAGATAACATAATTGTTACTCAATCGATAAGCATTGTAAATCAGTTTAAAAAAACATCTGGGTATTCAGAGTATTTCTATTCACTCTCCAATAATACATAAGCATCTTTTTCAACCACCCCTAATGGACAATGGCTTCAAGATTTTGCCCGACGGGGGCATTCAGAGTATTGAGGATTTGTATATTAATGATACGTTTGCTAGCTTTGAACAACTATCTAGGAAATGTGGTCTGACTAATAACCATTTTTTGCGATACTTGCAAATCAGAGATTTTATACGTAAAAAGGTTGCTAATTTTCCTACTCTCCCCCCTCCTTCCTGTTTGGATTCTATACTAAGGGTCAATGAGATGAAAAAAGGCACAATATCATTTATTTACTCACATATCATGGACAGCTGTAACCTGTCTATTTCATACATTCGAGAACAGTGGGAGAATGATTTGGGTACCCAGCTGTCTGACGAAGAGTGGCATATGGCTCTTACCAGAGTCCATTTGTCATGTTCAAGACACTCCCTAATACAATTTAAAGTGTTACACAGTTAAACTAGCAAAAAATATTTCCGAACATAGACCCATCGTGTGATAGATGCAAACAGACTCCAGCTACTTCCCTTCATATGTTTTGGTCCTGTCTGAAAATTGCTCCTTTCTGGTCATCATTTTTTAAAGTCATCTCTAAAGCCTATGCCTATAACATCGCGCCTTCCCCCTTTGTGGCAATTTTTGGTTGCTTCTCTGGTATCGCCACTTCTGTTCCCCCTGCCCATTTACAGAGGGTCATTGCCTTTTTGTCATTATTAGCGAGACGCCTGATTTTATTTAAATGGAACCTTGAATGTTTTTGTCTGCCCTAGAACAGTCCTGTAAAAACAATTGAGAGGTGCACCGCCCTTTTTTTTGTTTTTTTTTGTCTGTGTGTGTGTG
>NW_024583340.1:81645-100899 GCF_018398535.1 Haplochromis burtoni
GAGAGAGAGAGGAGAATGAGGACAGAACAGAGATAGAACAAGAGCAGGTGAGACACATGTTAGTCAAATGGTTGTTTGCCAAAACTCATCAGAATATGTATCTAGTACCTAGTGTAACTTTTTAGATACCATTTGTTACTTTTCAAATTCTATATTTATTAAGTTATGCAGGCTTGTTTGCACAACAAGGCTAAATAATTATATAAACTTTTCTGAATCTAAATAGTTTACTTTGGTAGAATTAAAAAATAAGTGTAGTGCAGATCTATGATGATTTTTAGTGCTACTATCATCTAGTTTTGATTCTGGTTCTGTTTTGGTTAAGTCCTAAGTAGTCCTGATTTTGAACTGTTGTAGTCCCGTTTTAATTCCGGATCAGTTCTGGGTCTGGTTGAATTGGGGTTTAGTCCCTGTGTCTTGATACAGCCCTGACTTTGTTCTGCCTTGCTGCTTAATTAAAAAAATAGTTTAAGGCGTCCTGCATATGTGACATATATATTTTTCCTACATGAAGTCATTCTTTTTTGAACAAAACTCAAAAAGGAGCCTAATAATCTTTCAGTCATTTCTACCCTCACTTAATTTCCTTTCGCTGCTCAGCTCTCACACAGTGGCTCAGCTATGCTCCAATCCCTCCATATTGTGGCCAATCACATGCAAGGATATAGGATAATATCATTATGTGAAAAACAGAGAGGGTGAGAGATGCGACAGTCAAGTGCAGCGTGTGTCTGTCCTCTCAGTAAGTGAGTGAGACAGTAGACAGCAGTGAGGAGGGCTGTGCGAAAGCAAAAACACATAAATATGCCTGACACCTGTAAACGAAGCAGCATCTGGCTGCAGTTTAAATACTTTTTTTGTCTCGGTCTTGGTCTTGGTCTCGTCTTGACTTGGTCTCGGTCTTGGTCTCGTTTCGGTCTCGATACCCTCTGGTCTTGGTCTTGTCTTGGTCTCGGATTAGGCGGTCTTGACTACAAGTCTAGGGATTAGTACTGTGTGGGAACACTACACTACTACACTTGACTGAATGAACAAACCACTAGTAAAAAGGGGTGTAAAAATATTTTTATTTATTATTTTCAAACTGGAAATATGAGGCAGTACTTCTAGAAAACTGTTTTGTCACACATAAATCTGAAGTCATTGGTTGACAACAACCTGGAGACAGAGCAAGGAGTTTCCTTTTAGAGGTTGAATAAAGTGTTTTGCTGATCAACTTCTATCTAAAGCCTTTGGCTTATTAGGTGTTAAAGGTGTAAGGAGACACAGTCACTGATGGCTGTGGCTTAAAAGAGGAGAACCAATGGGGACAGAAGTGGAAGGTCCTATTAGGGGTGGGCGATATAAACGATATACGATAGAAACTTTCCCAGCTGAAACAAAGGGACCAGCAGGACTCATTGAAAACTAGCTTTAATGCAAATTCTGTGTTCATACTATGAATATTAAGTCACAAATGCTCAAAGTACAAACCTGGTTAAAATTCTGTGCCATATTTTGTGTCATATTCTTTATGCCAGTATTTTTGAGCATTCTAAGCCGAAATAAGCTAAATTAGAGTTAACTGCATTAAGCAGAAGTGTCATAGCAGTTGGAAAGTCCGCTCTACAGCTTGGTAAAATAAGTAACAGGGACAGAACAAATGGCAAAATAAAATTTTTACAAGTTAAGGAACCAATGACAGTATCCATTCATCCTGAGACCCTCTGTGATCCAGCCCTTTCTGCATGCTGAAATTGAAGGATTACATACCTGCCAGGCTTGTTGATGTACTTGTGCAGTCGAGCTTTGACTTCATCATAAGTAAGGAAGGCCATATAGCCAGGGTGTGTCACCGCTAGGAAATTCCAATTCCTCAGAATCGATCCCCAAGGCTGAAAAAAAAAAAACCCATGTTATTGTGGTTATGCAGTTTTTGTAAGTATTAATGTTTTATATTGTAAACATAAAGTAAACGGAAGTTGGGTCATGTATAACAGCATACACTCATTGCGTTGCCTCTTTAAGGTAAAACTGTTCCTTAGGGATGGGTACGGCTATCTGACGGTTCTGACATAAACGTTAGTAACCAGACCGTAAAGCAGCGCACATTTCGGTGCTTTTTTTTCCTGAGATGTCATTCCTGATGGATTCCAGCCAATCATTTTACCTTTGCAAGCATAGTAGGCGGGGCCAGGTACGTACGTTCTTTTAGAGCAGAGCTACAGATTAAAAATGCCCAAGGGAAGCGGTCAAAGTCTGGCTGTACTTCACAGCAAAAGATGCAAACTCAGCAGCCTGCAACAAGTGCTTTAAGGTGATACTGTGCAAAGGAGGTAACTCCTTGAATCTGTTGAAACACCTGGCGACGCATAGCGTTTTTTAAAAGCCGAGAAATGTGGCGTATTTGATAGCTTGCTGCGAGACCTCACACTGTGCACATCTACTGCGGGTGTGGTTCCTGTTATCGGTCCCGGAGTTAGCAACATCCCCCAAAAACCCGAAGAGGAGAGTCCTGGCCCCTAGCCCTGCCAGTGTAGCAGGAATGATGACGGATGATGATGGCAGCAGCAGCCGTTCTTCTCTGGGTCAGTAGCTTAATGTTGTCCGTGTGTAATTTACGTTGAGTAAGCTAACCACGTTATTAAATTAATGCATTTAAGGTGAACTAGCAAACACCGTCATAGTTACATGCGGCTGTCTTCTTGTTTGATGGCAGATACTCCCTTCACCCTGGCCAAAAAGGCTAAAATGACCAAAGAAAAAGTGGAAAACAGCTAAACATAAGAGGTTTTTGGACAAAGTTGGTGTTTTTTCCATTGATTAAGCACTGCTTCCAGCCAAGAGTGATACCATAAATCCCCTATAGCTGCAGAAAAGGCTAACATTGTTATCTTTTTACAAAAAAAACAGCTAAACATGAGAGGTTTTTGGACAAAGTTTGTGTTCTTCATTTTTTAAGCACCGGTTCGAGCACCGTTTAAACACCAGCACCGTTTCAAAAGTACCAGTTTGGTACTGGTATCGGATAAAACCTAAACGATACCCATCCCTACTGTTCCTTGCTGAGGGACCAGACAAAGAGTGATTTAAAAAGAAATCCATAAAGGAGGCAAAACCATGGCGCCCCACGAGGCAGACATGTTTGCTTGCTCTGCTCTCAGATGCCGACTTGTTGTTTGTTGTTGTTTGCTTTTGTTCTTTTTGCACTAGATAAGTGTTGTGCACTGTTAACATAGCCGAGACAGGCACTACTGGACTTCGGTAACTCACACAATCTTCTGGACTTGACCCTTCCACCGGACTTTCAAGTCATTGTTCGCCCAGGTAGACACCAGGGACTGCAGACTCACTCTGTATACCAAGGAAACTGGACTGCAGCCTCCGGTAAGGAAAACTCCATGATGCAACCAGCGCATTACAGACAACTGGATCAATAGTCAGATACGAGACATGCTGCATACTCGATCTCTTGCATTTACATGAGGCAATGAGACATAGTACAAAGCTGCAAAGTATGGACTGAGGAAAGGCATTACAGCAGCTAAGACGCAGTACAGAAGTTAGCTGGATGGCTTCTATTCTTCTGCTGACCCCGGGCGGATGTGGCAAGGCTTGCGCACATCCAGAGTACAGGGCCACCGTCAGCACCATCAGACCTCAATGTATTCTACACCCACTTCGAGACCCTCCAACCCCCTCAGACCTTCCAGACCTCCCGGACCTTCCAGAACCCCCAGATCACCCATGTGACTGGCTACAGGACTTTCCCAGTCCGACAGGATCGGCAACAGGACTTCAGCCAGCATTATTACAAACACTGGCATTCCACAGGGTTGCGTCCTCAGTCCTGTAGACCCACAACTGTGTCGCCTCCAATAGGGATAACACCATACTGAAGTTCGCGGACAACACTGCAGTGATTGGTCGCATCACTGGAGGGGACGAAGCGGCTTATAGGAGAGAGGTGGCCGGTCTGGTGTCATGGTGTGAAGACAACCTCAACCCTCAACACTCATAAGACAAAGAGATGATAGTGGACACAGGAAAGAAGAGGAGGGCTCACCAGCCGCTGTTTATCTGGGGGCGTTAAGTGGAGAGGGTGAGCAGCTTTAGATACCTAGGCATCTACATCACTGAGGACCTCACCTGGACACTGAACACCACACAGCTGGTCAAGAAGGCTCAGCAGTGGCTGTATTTCCTGAGGAGGCTGAGGAAATTTGGTATGTCGGCCAAGATCCTCAGCACCTTCTACAGCTGCATTTCCGAGAGCACACTGACCAAGTTGCATCACTGCATAGTATGGCAGCACTACTGCTATGGACCGCAAACGCATGCAGAGAGTGATAACAACTGCGGAGAAGATCACCAGGACTGCGCTGCCCTCTCTGCAGAGCATCTACCATCGCAGAGTCCAGAGGAGAGCTGCCTCCATCCTCAAAGATCCCACACACCCCCAACACGGACTGTTCACACTTCTGCCATCGGGACGGTTTTAGAAGTGTGAAATCCAGAACATCCCGACTCAACAACGCCTTCTTCCCCACTGCTATCAGACTCAGAACAGCAAAGAAAGAATTTCATTGCACAGAGAAATGCTTTTCTTTGTAAACATGACAATAAACAATTTGAATTGAATTGAAAATATTCAATCACCCTCCTTAAGTCAGGTTTGTGGAGGGAACTTGACATAGACCATCCGGTGGCCGGAACTTAGCCTTAGCCTCCTGTATGCCTACCACCCACAGAAGGCACTGGGGGTGTCAGGTGCATTGTGTCATGGGTAAGGATCAAGGGCGGGGGCCCTGGCAAACCGATCTACAGCTATTGAGGTTGACTACTGGGACACGGAACTCCTCTCTTATAGGGAAGGACCCTGAGCAAGTGCGTGACGTTGAGAGATACCAACTAAATATAGTCAGGGTCACCTCAACATACGACTCTGACACTGGAACCATTCTCCTGAAAAGTCACGGGACTCTGTTATAGTCTGGAGTTACCCTTGGTGACACGTAATGGGCAGGGGTAGGTATTCTTGTATGCTCTCGTTTTGCTGCTTGTACACTGGGGTCCGTGTCATTGGACAAGCTGGCCATTTCCCTGTACCTTCGGGCTAGAGAACGGGTCCTGACTGTTGTATGTGCTTATAGGCCTAACGACAGTTCAGAGCACCCAGCCTTCTTGGAGTCATTGGGTGAGGGTGTTCTTGGTGCTTGTCATGGTGGTAATCTCCGAACCAGATGTTGGAAACTGGAGATGAAGGGACCCATCAAAGCTGAAGAAGGAGTCCTATTGGACTTGGTTAGCCTGTGGGACTAAGCTGGGAAACAGCTGACGGGTACTAGAAGGCCAACTGGAATGCAGCCCGGGGTGGTAGCTGAAGCAAAAACTCAGGGGAGTTTGGTGAAGCCATGGAAAAAAACTTTTGGTCTGTCTCAGAGCAATTCTGGTAAACTATTCGGCAACTCAGGGAGGGAAAGTGGTGCTCTACTCACTGATCTCAAGTGGGAATACAGTTAGGTGGTGAAAGGAATACTTTGAGGACCTCCTCAATCCCACTGACACCTCTTCCATAGAGGAAGCAGTCTGTGAATGAGAGGGACAACTCGCCCCTCACTAGGGACAAGGTCACTGAGGCAGTTAACCAGTTCCTTTGGTGGCCAGGTCCCTGGGGTGGATGAGGTTCGCCCTGAGTTCCAAAAGGCTCTGGATGTTTTAAGGTTGTCCTGGTTGACATGTCCGGACTATATTGCATGGAGATCTGGAGTGGTACCTGTCTGGGTTGTTGCTACAAAGCTGTTCAATCCTTATGTGACTACTGCAGGAGCTTGGTCCAATTTGCTGGCAATAAGTCGGACTCGCTTTCAATGTGTGTTGGACTCCCCTAGAACAGCACTTTTCCAGAGATTTGGTTCATAGTTTTTATGGACAGATTTTTTTAGAAGTAGTAGAAGTATTCTACTTTGGAGGCCTCAGAATCTCATCACTGAGTTTTGCAAATGATGTGGCTGTGTTCATCAGGTGGCGGCCTCCAGTGCACAGATGTGCCAGGAATGGGGATCAACAAGTCCAAATTTGAGGCCATGGTCCTCAGCCGGAAAAGGGTGTAGTGATCATTCCAGGTCCGGGATGACTTGCTGGCACAAGTTGATGAGTTTGGGTATCTCAGTGTCTTGGTTATGAAAGAAGGGCGTAGGAAACAAGAGATTGACAAACTGTGGCACCAGTGTCCTTGATTGGACTGCTGCCCCTGCCCGGATAAGCCGAAGTAAGTGAAATAAAACCAAACTACAGTCTAAAGTAAAAGGTCATATGAGTCAAAATAATCAGATTAAGTAGTTGGAAACTAATTTACTTGATATTGACCAACCTGGAAGAGGCGTGTGAAGATGTCAAACTCGAACACAGAAATGTAGTCATTGCAGGTGAGGTCAATGGTGGATTTGAGAGCCATAGCCTCCAGACCGCTGCTGATGGGATGTATGTCATGAAGGCACTGGCGGAAGACTTTCCATGGCACTATTGTCCTGCAAAAGAACCAAGTCGTAAAAGTCACATACAGGATTGTGAGATATAAGTTAGATATCCAGACATGCATCTTTACTGATATAAATGTGCAAATTACCAAATGTATGTGGTGACTGTGATTAGCCACAGTGGGCCTTTAGACACTGGGCTTGCAGTCAAATCAGCAAAGTTACTTAAACACAACAGTATCTTATACCCTGACATAGTTTAAAACCTAATATTCAGCAATTAAAAAAATTGATTCAAACGTTCCCAAGATGCCGAATGCATTAACTACACTGTTACAAAAAATAGTAATGTCAAAGTATCTTACTGTATATTTTACAGTTTTGTACTGTCTTTCTAGAATATCATTACATTTACATAAGTAGACTGTGATTTTACATGTCAAAGGTAAAATAACATAACATCACTGTAAATATAGTAAAACACAATTTACTTGTTTTTTAAATATATTTTCTGTACATATTTAGATTGTAAAACTACATTCAGAAATGTATCATAATTTCACAAATATTTGTCTGTTATGTGAGAGAATGATCTGTGAAATTCAGATGTAAAACTATGGAAAAATATATAAAATGATCGAACAGTAATGAGAATAATCAATAATTAAAGGAGTATTTGATTTATAATTTTGCTGAAAATTCCATGTCATCTGGGTCTGATTCAATAATTCAGAGGTAACAAGTGAAAATATAATTAATAGGAATAAAAACTAAAAAAAAAAACATATAAAACATTACACGGCCACGCTGTGCTAATTATATATTTTAAAAAATAAATGTAGAGGTAGGAATTGCAATTAATATAAATTTCAAAGTATTCACAACATTCCTAAACAGAAATAGGCTTCTGCACCTGGGGTGAGGGTGTGGCCATGAAAACAACGTGACATGCCATTGGATGTTGGGACACATAATAACATGACGCTAAGCATCGGCCAATGAATGTGAACTAACAACCACAAGATCGCGGGTATGGCTGTACTGTAGGAAAAAATCCTAATATAAAAGTATTTTAGTGTGCAGTTTACAGTTTACAGTTTTGTTCTGTTCTTCTAGAATATCATTAAAGTTACGTAAATAGACTGTGATTTCACATTTCAAATGTAAATTAACGTTAAATCACTGTAATGCAATAAAACATAATTTTCATGACTATTAAATGTATCTGTCTGTACATATGCATATTTAGATTGTTAAAATACATTCACAAATGTATCATGATTTCACAAATATCTGTCCGTTATTTGAAAGATTGAACTGTTGAATTCAAATGTAATGCTATGGAAAAGTATATAACATGATTCCTATAAGCTTGTGTTACATCACATAAGTTTTATTATCATTGCTATTTAGGGCGATCGTGGCTCAAGAGTTGGCAGTTCGCCTTGTGATCAGAAGGTTGCCGGTTTGAGCCCCGGCTCGGACACTCTCGATATTGTGTCCGTGGTCAAGACTCTTCACCTACCGCCTACTGGTGATGGCCAGAGGGGCCAATTGTGCGATATGGCAGCCTCGCCTCTGTCAGTCTGTCCCAGGGCATGCAATCCATTATTATTTAAACCAACTGTTAACTGTATATTTCTGTACATTTACATATTATGATTCATATTGCCACATTCATTGACCTTGTTTATAGGTAATTCCATTGTTTGATCACATTAAAATGTTCCTAATTTAATGTCTAAAAGCACTTGGAAAAGGCAGAATCCCATGTAAAATTAGCGCAACAAACTCTATTTTCATTACTGAAAATGACTGTATTTTCATGAGAAAGTTATTTTCTGTTATTTTACAGTAGTATTTTGGCGCCCCAGCTGCCGGAATACTACCGTTTTTTTAGGATTTATTTTTTTTCCTATTTATAGATAATTTCATTGTTTAATCACATTAACATGTTCCTAATTTAATGTTTAAAACCACTTGAAAAGGCAAGATCCCATGTGAAATTAGCGCAACAAACTGTATTGTCATTACTGGAAATAACTGTATTTTTATGAGGAAGTTATTTTCTGTTATTTTACAGTAGTATTTTGGAACCCCAGCTGCTGGAATATTACCGTTTTTTTAAGATTTTTTTTTAACAGTGTAAATTACAAAAAGGAAAATACACAGAGGCAGTAAATATTAAACATTAAGCATTCTGGAACAAACAACATGTTTATGAACATAAGTGAGGATAAGACTGTGAGCAATATGCAACATCTTTTACCCAGCAACTGGTAAACCTAAACAATGAGGTAGCCTAAAATTTCAACAACACAGTAAAGATAACACAAACATTGCATGAACCAAATACTTTCTATGCCTAAATATCCTTTAGCAGCATACTAACACCAAGTTGCTCTCCGATGCATCCATCGGCGTGTGAATGTTGAGATAGAAAGCGCATAGATAATGGATGATGGTGTGAATGGAGCATTTTATATAAAGCACCACTGGTGCTCAGGTAGAGTACAAAAGTGCTATATAAGGTAAGAACCAGTAGATTTATTGACCTCTCGGGCAGAATGTTTACTGCACTGACAAGATGATGAATGCAACTCAACAGCAAAAATAGAAATATTAAAGTAAAACTTCTTTCAAGTGAAATTAAGAATAAATGTGCATGGGTGTGTAACTAATCAGCTGTTTGGGCTGTATTTTATAGGGGGCTCTCTGGCAATGTGTATAAAAAATGAAGCAAACTTGGGACATTAGACGGACCCCAAAAGACCCCAAAAAATGCAATCTATATTACTATGTGAATTCCATAGATTTGAGTTTATATTCAGTTTTGTTGGTACTACTGAAGCCTTCAATTTGTTGAAAGGAGGAGAGTCCATATGCTCTCACAGTTACCACAAGATAAAAGAAGACTGATATCCTTATGTCCGAGTTTTCATGAACACAGCTCTGCGCTGAAAAACGTTTCTGAATGAAAACAATGTGGACGAAATGTTTTGCACTGTCAAAAGCACCGGCGGTAGCATCCAAAAGGCAGAGGAAGATGCTAATCATCGCACAAAAAGTTGGACTTCTGGACATGCTAAAGGAAGGTAGAAGTTACTGTATTTTTCAGACCATAAGGCGCATTAAGCGACACAAAACAGTCAGATAAGTCAAACTTCACTCAACTCATTCTTCTTGGTTCCTCTACTTCCGTACCATTGATTCATTAATATTGAATTCTCTCGCAGCTACTCTATTCCCATGTTGTGGACCTGAAAACAGGGTTTGATCTTTGGTTTCATTCTATAATACTGGACTTATTTTTCTACGAAGGTTTGAACTTTCAGAGTGTTTAAACAAGAGAGAAAAGTGTAAAAATGTTCATGCTTGTCTGAGAAAAGTGTATAAAGTGTGTAGTGAGGGGCTTTACAGCCTGAAAACATCTATAATAACTGTAAATAATAAAGCTGGCTATTTTGTGGATTTCACCTATCATGGGTAATTTTTAGAACATAGCTCCCACGATAAATGAGGGAACACTGTAACGTAAAAATCTAAAATCTAAAAAATGTTTGTGATTAATTTTTATTAAAGGACAAAACATCTCAATGGCATTC
The DNA here is from genome assembly GCF_018398535.1 of Haplochromis burtoni. Lineage (NCBI taxonomy): Eukaryota > Metazoa > Chordata > Actinopteri > Cichliformes > Cichlidae > Haplochromis > Haplochromis burtoni. Next base: position 91,709 of record NW_024583340.1, read on the forward strand.
ACTAATAAGGTTCAGGAAATACAAAGACAATGATATATTTTATAACAGTGTTCTGTAAATAGCAGTCATTTCTGGAGATGTTCATGGCCACAGTTGAGGTGTGCCAGTGTCTAGTGGCAGAATGGATGTTGCGGATGCTGTCCCTTTTTTTGAGGGAGGCCCAGACAGTGGCAGGTATTGTGGGGCAAATTCACAAATGTCTGCAGGGCAACTCCAGGGAAGAGGGATATAGGATAGGAGTTCAAGGATTGACCCTTCACCTACATGCAACAGCTCTGAGATGCAGGAGCCAGGTGGTTGCAGCCTGGCCCGATTGAGACGGGAACACAGCTGCTGGATTTAGCCATGTTGGAACAGTTTGTGGGGCTCCCGGGACAAACAGATCTGGTAGAGTAGGTCTCTGTTGGTCAGCGAACCTGGAAGTGGTGGATATGTTGGCAGAAGGGTTCCACATAGATCTTAGTCCACCAAATCCAAGGGAAAAGAGTCAAGGCTGCAGTTAGCTCCCTTCTGGAACATCGGTTAATTCTGGGAACGGAATGGTTCCGGTTTAATAAACCGATGAGGCATTGTTTAGGGATGTGCACACAACTGGTAGGCACATATGTCTGTGCTGTGTTCAGCGGTGATGCAAAGTCCTCCAACACTCTCCAGGCAGGAGGAAATTGGAAGTCTCTCAGGGGCATCCCCAGTTCCGATGGTTTACTTCATGGAAGATTTTCACCTTGAGCAGTCTTCTGACAACACTGTGAAATTAGGCTTTGGCTAAGTGATGAAAATTGAAAATTGGGCCAATTCACTATCGAAAGGTGTTTCAGGTTATCTCCTGAGTCGGCATCCAGAGAGACTGACGGGTTGGTGAAGTGTCTGAATAAGACTTTAAAGTCCATAATTCTTAATAATTCTCCAGCTGAAACAAGAGTATCCTGACATTGAGTACAGCCTCCAGCATGGTGTATTTGGACCAAGTCACTCATTCAGGCAGAGTCATGCTTAAAGTGGTCCCAGTTACCCTCCACAATAATGGGCGATCTCTGTCCACCTACGCCATTCTTGACGACGGATCAGAGCGGACTATTGTTTTATCTGCAGCGGTTCATTACCTGCAATTAAATATCACAGAGGAGTCCCTCAAACTACGAACCATCAGGCAGGAGGTGTCACAGTTACAAGGCGCATGCGTTTCTTTTGAACTAAGCGCACCCAGCTCTCCCCAAATCAAACATCACATCAGACGTGTTTTTACTGCTAAAGAATTTAATCTGGCAAAACAATCCTGTCCAGTGGACATACTCCGTCAGAGATATCCACATCTGGCCGACATTCCCATCAAAGCATTTAAGGACGTGCAGCCTATGCTTCTTATAGGCTCAGATAATGTCCAGCTCATCACCCCTCTGTCACCTGTCAAAGTTGGTCCACTAGGCAGCCCTGTTGCTGTCAACACTAACCTCGGTTGGGCCATCCAGGGACCGGCTACCTTTCTACATCTACCTACTGAAGCTTCATGTCTGCACATATCCCTGTTACCAACTCCTTCTCAAGCGCTAAGACAGAACGTTGAGAAGCTGTGGCAGTTAGATGTGCTCCCCTTTCGATCAGAGAAAGAGGTAACTCGCTCTAAACAAGACAAAGAGGCACTGGAGTTACTGCAGAAAACCACAGAACGTGTACAGGTGGATGGAGTAGCTCGTTATGCTACTCCTCTGCTCCGCCGCAGAGACTCCACTAAACTACGAACTGACCATGACGCAGTGATGGCTCTCCTTCGGTCCACAGAGAAGCGCCTGATTAAAGATCCTGATCTAGCGGCTGTGTACAATGCAGAAATACACAAACTGGAACAAGCAGGTTATGTAAGAAAACTCACTCCTGAAGAGGCAAACCTCACAGATGAATCCTGGTTCATTCCCCATCATATTGTGCATCATAACAATAAGCCTAGGATAGTTTTCAACTGTTCCTTCCAATACAGGCAAGACTGCCTTAACGATCAGCTGCTACCAGGTCCAACTCTCGGTCCATCCTTAATAGGTGTCCTGTTGAGATTTAGGGAGCACCCTGTTGCTGTGAGTGGGGACATACGAGGTATGTTCCATCAGGTGCGGCTTCTTCCGCATGACCGGCCCCTGCTGAGATTCGTGTGGAGAGATATGGAAAGAGATCGGAGCCCGGACATTTATGAGTGGTGTGTCCTGCCCTTTGGAACCACATGCAGCCCCTGTTGTGCCACGTATGCCCTTCAGCGCCATGTGCAGGATCATAAAGATGGCAATGAACAAGTACTAGACTCAGTGCTGCGCTCATTTTATGTCGATAACTGTTTGCAATCTCTGCCCTTTGCTTTGCAGGCACGACCACTTGTCGATAACATCAGAGAGTTGCTATCTACTGGTGGTTTCGAAATCCGACAGTGGGCAAGTAACTACCCAGAGGCCATTGCTCATCTCCCCTCTGAAGCAAAGTCCCCTACCTGCGAGCTGTGGTTGACTGAACACCAACCAGATCCCCAAGAACCAACCTTAGGCTTGGCATGGCACTGCTCCACAGACCAGATTGCCTACAGATGTCGGCCAGTGGTTCCTCAGGAGTCAACCATGAGAAACATCTACAGCATCCTCGCCTCTCAATACGACCCACTGGGTTTCATCATCCCCTTCACGACCCGGGCAAAGGTTATTGTTCAACGTCTGTGGCAGAATGACAGGAACTGGGATGATCCCATCGAGGGCGAGTTACTCCAGCGGTGGCAAGAGTGGGTGAGTGAGCTACAGTATCTACAAGAAATCTGTCTGCCTAGATGCTACACAGCCCCAGCAACCCAAGAGGGAACTTTCCAGCTGCATGTATTCTGTGATGCGTCAGAGAGTGCTTACGGAGCAGTGGCATATTTGAGATTTAAATCGGCAGAACATGAGGTCCACACTGCCTTTATCATGGCCAGATCACGTGTAGCTCCCCGCAAGAAACTGTCAATTCCCCGTTTAGAGCTGTGTGCCGTACTGGCTGGGGCACAACTGTCTAGACTCCTCCTCAGTGAGCTTACTCTGCCCATTAGTGAGACTACTTTATGGACCGATTCTACCACTGTGTTGAACTGGATCCAGTCCGAGTCCTGCCACTATAAAGTGTTTGTAGGTACTCGTATTGCCGAAATACAGGAGCTGACTGAGGCCGCCAGCTGGAGGTATGTCCCCTCAGCTTTGAACCCAGCAGATGACATCACCCGGGGAAAACCATTACGTGAGCTGTCAAAACCTAGCCAGTGGATGGATGGGCCCCCCTTCCTGAGACAAGCATCTGAGCAGTGGCCAGCACGACCTACTGTGAGTACAGACACTGAAGATAATACTGAGTTAAAGAAATCAGCTTTCTGTGCCTATGTCACTACAGATTTGGCACAGTCTGATCCTGCATACAACACCTGGGCTGATTTGGTGCAGGCCACCCACCTGTCTTCTCACGGGGCGGCTGGCCTCCCTATGTCAGCAGCGCAACGACTAGAGACAGAAGTTCAAATTCTCAAACAGGCGCAACAAGAAAGAGCAGATGGATGTTGACACTCTGCATCCTATCGTGTTGTCACCAGACCATCCTACTACTCAGCTCATCATCAAAGACTATGATACATGTCTCCTGCATCCTGGCCCAGAACGTGTCTTTGCCGAATTGAGACGCAGGTATTGGATTTTAAGAGGCAGACAGGCTATAAGGAAGCATCAGTATCGCTGTTTGGAGTGTAAGAAGTGGAGAGCCAAGCCTGTTTCACCGAAGATGTCTGATCTCCCTGCTACCCGCTTGCGATTAAATCAGCCGCCATTCTGGTCCACAGGAATTGACTGTTTTGGCCCTTTCACTATAAAGATAGGCAGGAGACGAGAAAAACGGTGGGGCATTATATTTAAATGCCTTACGACCCGCTGCATTCACCTCGACCTTCTCACTGGTATGGACACTGACTCCTTTCTCATGGCTCTGCGCAGATTTATTGCTCGAAGAGGAAAGCCCTTTGAAGTACTGAGTGATCAGGGCACCAATTTCAGAGGAGGAGACAGAGAGCTGCAGGAGGCATTCAAAGTGATGGAGCCACGACTGCAGGAGAAGCTCAGTGAACAGAGCATCACTTTCCACTTCAACCCTCCGCATGCTCCACATTTTGGGGGAGCCTGGGAACGGGAGATCCGTTCAGTCAAATCTGCACTTCAAGTTGCCCTCAAAGGTCAAGCGGTGCCAGAGGATTTGTTGCTTACTGTTCTTATTGAAGTAGAGGGCATACTTAATTCCAAGCCACTGGGATACGTTTCCTCGGATATTGCAGATGTTGACCCGATCACGCCAAATATGTTGCTCATGGGGCGGCGCGATGCTTCCCTTCCTCAGGCAGTTCATGGCACCAGAGAAGAACTTGGAAGGCGAAAATGGCGTCACAGGCAAATCATAGCGGACCAGTTCTGGACTCAGTTCATTCAGCGCTACCTGCCTGGACTGCAGCCTCACCAGAAGTGGAACCAGACTACTCCACCTTTGAAAGTGGGACAGACTGTCATGGTGGTGGACTATCAGCTCCCACGGGCTTCCTGGCCCGTAGGACAGGTAACACAGGTGTTTCTCAGCCCGGATGGACAGGTGCGAGTAGCTGAAGTCGCCATTGGGGAACATAAATACCAACGGCCTGTGTCAAAACTTATCACGTTACCTGAACTGTCAGCTGAACGTCCTTAGTTATATTCACATGGTTTTTTTTGATGTTTACTAATGTGCTATACACATTAGGGGGCGGCTGTAGAAAACCCCTGTGATTTGTGTATATAGACTGTTCCACGGACCCCCTCTAACTACTGCTAAGATGGTACATTCCTCCCATCCTTTGTTTGTGTTTGCGCTGGTTCACCGTGATAGCGCTGGTGGAGCTGGGCTGTTGTACTGAACATGTGTCGTGCGTGTGCGTGAATGATAAGTAAGTGCCTTGTATTTGTTTGTTCTATGGTTGTAACTTAATCATACACTTGCCTATGTACATTGTGTGATGCCTTTATAGAGTTTTCCAGCGGTTTGTGTAGCCACGAGACACTGTATATTCACGCTTATTTGACCAAAATGGCGCTACCCTTGTGAACTGAGCTGCCCAAAGTAAAGATGGAGTCTATCCCTGTGCAGCAGCCCATTTGTGTCCACCAGGGCACCCCTGTTTAGTCATTTCTGTTCAACCCTTTCTGTATTATTTAGACCAGTTTGGTTGACTTTCATTAACATATACTCACACGACTTCACTTCTGGAGATGTTTGGATTAAAGGAACCCTAATTCTCATTGCTGTGGACCCTCTCTTTCATCATATAAGTCACCTGTGCCTTCTGACCGAGGATAGGAAAATCCTGCTGTAATTTGCCAGTTTATTAAGCACACACATGTCCAGTTCATAACCCATCTCTTTACCAGTTGTTAAAATGTTCAAGACTCAGAAGCCCTACCCGTATGGAGCAAGTGATGAGGGATTTGTATTCATGGACCTTGTTTAAAGTCTGGAAGAGCGCCCTCCTCTGGTCACTGTAAAGTCTTAGAGCCTCACGATCCAGACTGAGCGGCTCTGAAACTCCACCAGTGAAGTCGATCAGGGCCTCTGCAGTGTTCCCTCCCTCCAAGGCCTCATAGCAGCCGTTAAGTCTAAAAGGCATGATTCACGAACATTACATATTAGGACTGCCATAAGTAGTGGTTGTGGCAGTCAAGATGTAGGTTCAGCAGCCTGCATAAAATTAACAACAGTCCCATCGAATACCAAAACCAGCATTTGGACTTTGCTGTTTATAAATGGAACACACTAGCAAAAAACCTGCATCCCCTGATTTCTCTGATTCTGATTACTCTTGCACATTTTTCTTAATTTGCATGTATAATGTATGATACGTCCTTTTATTATGTAAATCTTTGTCTGTTTTTTTTTTTTATTTGTACACAGGTCACAATCGCATTGAGATTACATGTTTTAACATAGGATTTCAAGTCTATCACAGATTTCTCTGTTGTTCAACTGTTTTTATTTTCTGAAAACCTAAATATTAGTTTTCTTATCTGCACTGAGCCCCCACCTATAAATACATGACTAAAACCGGTCACCCCAGCCATACACTTTGCAAGCCTCTAAGCTTTTTGGTGTTTCCTGCATGAAATCATGACAGTCTCCACGTTTTCTTCTTTGTGACACTGATTCTTATTTAGTGGTTTCCCATCTTCCGGTTGGGGTTAGGGAAGAAAGACGGGAAAAAGACACACTGTGGAAGCAAGCCAAGTCAGATATTATTAACAACTAATAATTGAACTCAGAGTGGTGTATAGAGGTGTATACTTTAATCCTTAACCATCGTAGTCTTTTACAGAAACAGATATTTTAAAAAATTAAGCTTCAGTATTGAGACAGTATCTAATTACACATTTTAAAGTTCAGATAAACTGAAAATAACCTTAACCATCCATTGTGCGACTAGGTCTAATGCTTTTTGTGCACAACCATTTAGCGTGTAGGCCCACAATTTCTTCTTTTCAGATAAAATTATTTCCTGGTGCTACACAGCCGCGACATACAGTAAAAGCTTCCCACTCCTGTCTTTCATTTTTATTCCTAACACGACAAAATGCAAATCCATGATCCATAACACAGAGTGTGATTGCATTTGAACAGTGAAATACAGAGACGTGTTGGTTTCCACAGAAAACTACACTTTACAGTATTATAGAGTATGATAAATAACATTACACATGATATATTTATTATTTAATTATTCTGTAAATGATACCATTAAAAAAAGGACTTTTTAATTTCATCATGTAATAATAATAATAATAATGGTTTGGATATAGCGCTTTTCTAGGCACCCAAAGCGCTTTACAATACCACTATTCATTCACTCTCACATTCATACACTGGTGGTACACTCAATAACCCGAATTTTTGGCTCATCATGTAACAGCACATCTACAGATTCACAGATATATCAGCTGAATACTGACACTGACTGATGCTGGGCGTTTATCGGCAAATAGGATGGCAGTAAATGATGTCAGTGGCTGAGATTTATCTGTAGCGTTGCTAAAAGAGTTTAATGACGAGCTGAAATACTTGTGAGAAAAACCTTGCTGACATTTATCATGTGTGTTTTTGCTGGGACAAATATGTACACAGATAAGAAACTAAAAGATAATTTTTCTATTGGAATCACCTCTGGAATAAATTCTTAAACACCAGTGATCTTCTTGATTTCCGAATAAAATTCCTATAAACAGTAGCTGCTGCAGAGGTATAGAAAATGCTCATCAAGGAGAAAACAGTAGTATTTTCAATTGAGAATCTGAAAGGGTTGCATCTTTCAACACAAGATGCACGGCCACATCGCACACTTATCCTGCTGTTTCTTTAAAACGAATTTCCAACATATTTGCTTTGAGAGCAAATTCGTCGTGTGTCCAGTCCCCTCATTTTTTCCAAAAGTTGTTACATGTCATTGTTCGGATTGGCACGGCGACACAGGCAGCAGCAGATCAGGACCAAGGGGCAGCACAAGAAAATAAACCCAAATGAGATGTTAGCGAAAGTGTTTATCCAGAAGGCAAACAGGTAAAGGGTCTTGTTGCAGTAGGAGCTCACATCTGTTGTGTTTTTGTCATAGTTGGGCTGATAAATAGAGTAGATCCATACATCACCTATGGAAAAAAAAAAAAAAAATTAATTAAGAATTAATAATAATTGCTCGAGGCCTGACAGCTGACAGGATGCGCACAGCAGCACTCGAAGACTCACTGAGTTTAGACAATTATTTTAATTATCTATTATTTAAATTCATGTTACATGTACTTCTCAGGGGTTTAATATCTAGTAATCCATTAAAACAGCCATATATTCCCACCTAGTGGCTCATGCATGTCACAACATGTATTAATTCTCAGCCAGTATACCTTAATGCTTATGGGCATGGTTGTTCAAAAGGTATGATGTGGATTAAAATGATCTGGAGCCTGATAATGATAAGTGGATTTAATGGATGGATTCAAGTTTGATAATAAAAAGCTATTTTGGGAAATATTTAATTAGCAGGAATTTTACTATTTTATCCACAACCAGGTTTACCTCTCCTACTTTATCATGACTCAGATGCACTGTACTGCATGACCTAAATAACTGCACAACTACAAAAGCCACAATTAAAACAGATACAGTCAGCCACTGCTGTTGCTGTTAGCTAGCAAAAGAGATGTGACCAAAATAAGGAGATTCAAAATATCAGGTGACACATTTTCTGCACTTTTTGGCACTAACAGAAAGCAACAAACACTGAGAGCATCCATCCATTCACTTCTGCTTATCCTTTTCAGTGTCGTGGGGGGCGCTGGAGCCTATCCCAGCTGTTTTAGCGTGAGAGGCAGGGTACACCCTGGACAGGTCGCCAGTCTGTCGTAGGGCTAACACAAAGGCTATGTCTACACTAGCCCGGATAGATTTGAAAACGGCGTTTTCGTCTGGAAAAACTCTGCGTCCACACTATCATTTTCAGTTGTTTTCACAGAGTTGTGCGTCCAAATTGAAATGGCCGAAAACGCTTATGTTCCAGTGTCGAGGAAAAGCACCAAGTTTTTTAAATGGACTAACAATGAGGTGGAGTTTTGCTGCACAAAAGTACAAAGTTGCAAAAGCGAGTGAGAATTAAAGAATTTGAAGAAAAACTATCTGAAGCATATACAAACTGATATTAAGCTTAGGGCTGTCAAAATTGAGCACAAACAATACAACTGCTGTATAATGTCCTCCACTATCTTTGTTCAGTTGGTCGCATGACTACATCATATGACTAACATGTGTCATCATTTTTGAAAGTCTCCCTTTTTCGCTGTCCACACTGCGACCTGAAAGCACCGTTTTCAAATGTATGCATTTTCGAGAGCATTTTCAAAATGCTGCGTTTTCCGTGAGCGAAAACGCAGTCTCAGGCTACGTCCACATTAATGTGTTTTCGTTTGAAAACATATCGTTTTCTCTCCGTTTTGGCCTCCCGTCCACACTGAGACGGAGTTTTTTTCACTCATGGAAAACGCAGCGTTTTGAAAAAGCTCTCGGACCAGAGGCGGAGCCAGACATTTGAAACACCCGGGGCTTAGCCCTAAAGGGTAGTATGCATGTGGGATTTGTTTTGTGTGTGTGTG
>NW_024583341.1:0-1768 GCF_018398535.1 Haplochromis burtoni
TACTTTAGATTTTGTTTTGTATTGATTGCATGCTTTGGTGTTTCTTTGTGTTTGATGTGAGGTGTGGGCCACACCCATGTGGGAGTGGAGACTCTACTGTAGTCCAGCTGCCAGCTGTTTGGAGTTGAGTACAGGGAGCAGCTGATTGGGGAGGATTGGAGCCCTTCTCTATAAAGGGGAGAGGAAACAGGAAGTAGGGTTGTTGTTTTTTTAGTAGGACACTGGTGCAGCAGGGAAGCCTCGAAGATCCAGGACGAAGTGTGCACATTTTAACGGTAAAGATTTTTAACCTGGCTTTGCTTTTAAAATAATCTGAGGCTGTTGGAGGCAGTGCTGGGAGGCAGAAAAAAACACTGCACTGGAGACTCTGTGCCCCTGAAAAGGAAACTGGACCAGTTTTGGGGAAGTTCCAGCTCCCAGGATGTGATGTGGAGACCCAGCCTCGAACAAAGTCAGGCCTGAAAAGGTGGGTGGCAAGCCTTTTGGAAGAAGCTGCAGGATTGATACGTTTTGGCTGCTTGTTCTTCCAAGTGACCACCTTCCCCCTGTTTGTAACCAGGCTAACAACCCTGACCGCGGTGGCCTTGGATTCCTGGCCAGAGTTGTCTTCAGCCAGTAGTTTGACAAAAAGAACAAATAAATCTTGTGTACCCCATTGCAGTGCGTGTGGTGGTTGGTTACTGGTCGATATTAGAGCTGCTTTCGATTGCGCTATGTGTGTACTGTATCACATAACCTCTCTTTTACAAAAATATTTACATCGTATAGAACGGAAAATAAAAAAGCCTGGAATTATTTGCTCTCTACATATATGTGCATCAAATGACTACATTAAAATAATTACATTACACAGTTTGATCTCCTGATCTTGATATTCCTGAGTCCACACTTGTTTATAACATGCACATTTTGTTTAAAGGATCTCATCTGTATCACAGACGGGTGTGGACGCGGAGCGTTTTTAAATCTACCTGTGCTGCTGTGGACGTAAAGCTATTCCAGCGTGCAGCAAAGCGAGTGAAATATGCAACTTCATCTTATTCTGCACATCTTTTCTGCGAGACCTGTTGCAGTACTGATGGTCCTGTTGTGAAGGGTCCTCCCACTGTGTGTGGACCGAGTGCAGATGTGGCTCAGGGCTTGTGTGGAGATGCTGGACTGGTCTAAGATGACCGAAGCTTCCACTGCACATTCTGAATAACACAAATATATCATCAGATGTGCACTCAAATAAAATGTCAGCATAAGAGAAAGTGTAAAGTGTCACTTGGCTTATTACCTATTTAAGGAACATTTCTTATTCCACTCTGTCACACACCTGCAAATTCAGAAACCTCAGCATCGAATGTTCCCCCCCAGAATTTGTCAGTTTTAAATTGTTGTGATTAGTTTTTAGTTTTCATTCTAAAACGAAAAAAATGACAAATTTTGGTGCGTTTGCAAAGGTTTTTCCTTTACATCAAGACTAAATAAAGCTCTGTGGGCTTTTTATCGATACAACAAAAGGAGGAAACAAACTCTCTTCGGAGGGTATTTGAGTCTTAAACTTGAATCGTTTCTCGCAGTAGCAGGAATCAGAGTCTGAAAGCTGCCAGCTAGTTTCCAACACAATGAGGCCACTGTAATGGGAGACACTGAACAGACGGCCCTGGTGTTTCACTGGGATGCTCTCTGCACATTGCAGTGTGTTTCTTAAACCCACTTCATATCAAGCTCATTGGGTGTGTTGCAGGTTATTGTTAAATTTTCCATAGCAGGAAATAAACTG
>NW_024583341.1:2792-18575 GCF_018398535.1 Haplochromis burtoni
TAAAATGTGTTTATGTGGCACTTTTCACAGATAAAAATCACAAAGTGCTTCACAATAATACCACAATAAAGCCTCAGTGCCTGAGAAGCCAACAGTGGGACCAACAGTGACCTCTGACCTGCAGACCTGAGTGCTCGGGAACAAGCACGAGGTATCCACAGGTCAGAGACACACTGATGGCTCAGTGTTTATAATTTCCTTATTATTATCCTTTGTTTGGGTTAAATTCTTGTTTAATATTACAGCTATAATAACAGCAAAGTGTCTGTATTACATTTACAATAAAGTCTGAATAAATTAAATAATAAAAAATGAATCCACAGATACACGATTCATTATTTAAGCACAGAAGTCTTCGTTTTAATGACTCCCGCACATATAACAGATTCTCATGTGTTGATGGAGAGTCCTCTTCACACACTGAGGTTACACCTCGCTCCAAATGATTATGTAAATTGTATTTAGGTGTTACACAGATTACATATGTTGTTTTTCAGTTAATAAACCCGTGGATGGCATTGTGTCTCAGGACTCTCTGGGTCACTGACATCAGTCTCAGGCACCTGTGATCATTAGTTTGCCAGCTGAGCCCAATTAAAGGACAAACTACTAATAAGGATGTTCCACATTATTAAGCAGGCACCATTTTCAAGCAACATGGGAAAAAAAAGTTATCTCTCTGCTGCTGAAAAGCATGAAGTAATTGAATGCTTTGGACAAGGGATGAAAACCTTGTCCAAGTGTGATCACCATAGTGTTAAGAGATTTGTGGCTGAGTCCGAGCACACACGGGTTCGTCCAGATAAAGGCGCTGTTGTGGATAGGCGTAGCTTTGGGTCACGTGGTGTCGGTAATAGTGATAGTGATTGCTATATCACCTGTTCACGGCCCGAGGGATAAAAAAAGAGAGATATGTCAAGTTCAATTCAGATTCAATCTTGAGCAATTTCAAATTCAAATTGGAACTTATTCAATATTCAGGTTTCTGATGCGACAGATTTCTGCCCATGAGTGGGAATCTGATTACTTTAATCAAAGCATGTGAACATCTGGATGGGATTAGGAACTGTGTGTCAAAGTATGTAGAAATCTTTTACATAGTCATTGCTACACAGGTAATAGAACTGATTGGTCTTCAGCATAGTACGCGTATGCAATGGGAAACGCTCAAGGTAAAATTAGTTATGAAATTTACAATAGCTGTAAATCTGACTTTAATAAACATGTAACTTGGATGGATTGGATGCTGGCGTGATCACAGTGCACACGTCTGCTGTTGCTCACAGTCGTCCAAGGGACGCTCAGGGAGTTTGTGTGTTCAGACACATGAAACATTAGAGGGGACGTTGCTCACGACATTAAATGTTGCAAATAGTTATGTAATTTTCCCAGACAATGACAACATGTGAAGTATGCACAACTAATTACTGTAGTTTTGAGAAACATTTGTTTCCACTTGAAAAGCTTATTTCATTGTGGTTGAATAAAATAAGTGATACCTGTTCATTTTGTTACAGAGTATAGCATGGTGGAAAAGGATGGAGAGAATCCCCCACTAAGCTTTTGGGTTGGCATTACTTTAGATTTTGTTTTGTATTAATTGCATGCTTTGGTGTTTCTTTGTGTTTGATGTGAGGTGTGGGCCACACCCATGTGGGAGTGGAGATTCTACTCTAGTCCAGCTGCCAGCTATTTGGAGTTGAATACAGGGAGCAGCTGATTGGGGAGGATTGGAGCCCTTCTCTATAAAGGGGAGAGGAAACAGGAAGTAGGGTTGTTGTTTTTTTAGTAGGACACTGGTGTAGCAGGGAAGCCTCGAAGATCCAGGATGAAGTGTGCACATTTTAACGGAAAAGATTTTTAACCTGGCCTGGTTTTGCTTTTAAAATAAACTGAGGATGTTGGATGTGCTGGAAGGCAGGAAAACAAACACTGGACTGGAGACTCTCTGTGCCCCTGACAAGGAAACTGGACCAGTTTTGGGGAAGTTCCAGCTCCCAGGATGTGATGTGGAGACCCAGCCTCGAACGAAGTCAGGCCTGAAAAGGTGGGTGGCAAGCCTTTTTGAGGAAGCTGCAGGATTGATACGTTTTGGCTGCTTGTTCTTCCAAGTGACCACCTTTCCCCTGTTTGTAACCAGGCTAACAACCCTGACCGCGGTGGCTTTGGGCCTTGGATTCCTGGCCAGAGTTGTGTCTTCAGCCAGTAGTTTACAGAAAGAACAAATAAATCTTGTGTAACCCATTACAGTGCGTGTGGTGGTTGGTTACTGGTCGATATTAGAGCTACTTTCGATTGCACTATATGTGTACTGTATCACATAACCTTTCTTTTACAAAAATATTTACATCGTATAGAACGGAAAATAAAAAAGCCTGGAATTATTTGCTCTCTACATATATGTGCATCAAATGACTACATTAAAATAATTACATTACACAGTTTGATCTCCTGATCTTAATATTCCTGAGGTCCACACTTGTTTATAACATGCACATTTTGTTTAAAGGATCTCATCTGTATCACAGACGGGTGTGGACGCGGAGCGTTTTTAAATCTACCTGTGCTGCTGTGGACGTAAAGCTATTCCAGCGTGCAGCAAAGCGAGTGAAATATGCAACTTCATCTTATTCTGCACATCTTTTCTGCGAGACCTGTTGCAGTATTGATGGTCTTGTTGCGAAGGATCCTCCCACTGTGTGTGGACTGAGTGCAGATGTGGCTCAGGGGGTTGTGTGGAGATGCTGGCCTGGTCTAATTCCACTGAACGTAACACTGTGGAGTCTGAATAAGACAAAAATATGATCAGATGTACAGTCAAATAAAATGTCAGCATAAGAGAAAGTGTAAAGTGTCACTTGGCTTATTACATATTTAAGGAACATTTCTTATTCCACTCTGTCACACACCTGCAAATTCAGAAACCTCAGCATCGAATGTTCCCCCCCAAAATTTGTCAGTTTTAAATTGTTGTGATTAGTTTTTAGTTTTCATTCTAAAACGAAAAAAATGACAAATTTTGGTGCGTTTGCAAAGGTTTTTCCTTTACATCAAGACTAAATAAAGCTCTGTGGGCTTTTTATCGATACAACAAAAGGAGGAAACAAACTCTCTTCGGAGGGTATTTGAGTCTTAAACTTGAATCGTTTCTCGCAGTAGCAGGAATCAGAGTCTGAAAGCTGCCAGCTAGTTTCCAACACAATGAGGCCACTGTAATGGGAGACACTGAACAGACGGCCCTGGTGTTTCACTGGGATGCTCTCTGCACATTGCAGTGTGTTTCTTAAACCCACTTCATATCAAGCTCATTGGGTGTGTTGCAGGTTATTGTTAAATTTTCCATAGCAGGAAATAAACTGGTCCCTTAATGGTTTCAACATGAAATATTCAAACACAAAGATCTGGTCCACTGTTTGTGTGACAGAAGTTCCTCTGTGTGCATGTGGAGACATCTGATGTTAAATCAGAACATGAACAGGTTACAGGTGACATGAAGAACATTTGTCAGCCTCATCAGCTTCCTCTCTCTCAGCCCTGCAGGGATTTTAGCCTCCCCTCAGCCCTCTGCATCACTTCTTGCTGTGGTTTCCTGCTGATCTGAGGACAGCTTATTGTGACTGAGTTTCGGCCCTGTGGGCTCTCCTGGTTCCTCTTCAGACTGCGACAGATGTCAGGGATTAAACACGATCATATTTAACATCAGTTTAACAGGAAATCATGGCTGAGTTCATCACACACGTCTTTAAAACACTTCTGTTGGATCCATGAAGGGCTGTGAGGTCACTAACAAACATATCTGTGGTTTCTCCACACTGACCTCACACCTCCCAGCTCCCGATTGTCGCATCAGTCACATGTCAGAGTAAAGGCCCCGTCTCTCAGCCCTGTGTCTCCATCTGTTTATTATAAGTAAAATGTGTTTATGTGGCACTTTTCACAGATAAAAATCACAAAGTGCTTCACAATAATACCACAATAAAGCCTCAGTGCCTGAGAAGCCAACAGTGGGACCAACAGTGACCTCTGACCTGCAGACCTGAGTGCTCTGGAACAAGCACGAGGTATCCACAGGTCAGAGACACACTGATGGCTCAGTGTTTATAATTTCCTTATTATTCTCCTTTGTTTGGGTTAAATTCTTGTTTAATATTACAGCTATAATAACAGCAAAGTGTCTGTATTACATTTACAATAAAGTCTGAATAAATTAAATAATAAAAAATGAATCCACAGATACACGATTCATTATTTAAGCACAGAAGTCTTCGTTTTAATGACTCCTGCACATATCACAGATTCTCATGTGTTGATGTAAATGGAGAGTCCTCTTCACACACTGAGGTTACACCTCGCTCCAAATGATTATGTAAATTGTATTTAGGTGTTACACAGATTACATATGTTGTTTTTCAGTTAAACCCGTGGATGGCATTGTGTCTCAGGACTCTCTGGGTCACTGACATCAGTCTCAGGCCCTTGTGATCATTAGTTTGCCAGCTGAGCCCAATTAAAGGACAAACTACTAATAAGGATGTTCCACATTATTAAGCAGGCACCATTTTCAAGCAACATGGGAAAAAAAAGTTATCTCTCTGCTGCTGAAAAGCATGAAGTAATTGAATGCTTTGGACAAGGGATGAAAACCTTGTCCAAGTGTGATCACCATAGTGTTAAGAGATTTGTGGCTGAGTCCGAGCACACAGGGAGAGAAAATTTTAGACTTACTGTATGCTAACGTCAAGGATGCATACAGCTCCTCCTCCCTCCCCCCACTTGGTAGGTCAGATCATAACCTGATTCACCTCACCCCGCTATGTGCCAATTGTGAGGAGGGAACCTGTGACCACCAGGACTGTTAGGAGGTGGTCAGAGGAGGCCTTAGCAGAACTACAGGGCTGTTTCGAGGTGACCGACTGGGAAACACTCTGTGAGCCTCACGCCGAGGACATCAATGGGCTTACTGAGTGTATCACAGGCTACATAACTTTCTGCACCGACTCCATTGTTCCAGCTCAGACTGTTCATTGTTACCCAAATAACAAGCCGTGGGTGACTAAGGACATCAAAGCCCTCCTCAACAACAAGAAGAGGGCTTTCAGAGGGGGCAACAAAGAGGAGGTGAGGAAGATCCAGGTGTTACTAAAGGACAAGATCAGAGAGGCTAAGGACAATTACAGGAGGAAGCTGGAGTGGAAACTCCAGCAGAACAGCATGAGAGAGGTGTGGAGGGGCATGAAGACCATCACTGGATTCAGGCCAACCAACAGCAGGGGAGCTGAGGGAGGTGAGAATAGAGCCAATGAGTTGAATCTGTTTTTCAATAGATTCGACACCACAGTGTCTGCTCCCACCCCCACAACCTCACCTGTAGTCAGCCTGGAATCCAGAGCCACACCACTGTGCCAGCCTCTCTCTTCACATGTTGCCTCCTGTGAGATTCCTGACACCCCTCCCCCACCCATCACCTTCACTCAATACCAGGTTGAGATGCAAATGAGGAGACTTCACTCAGGCAAGTCTGCTGGACCAGACGGAGTGAGTCCCCGCGTCCTCAAGACCTGTGCCCCCCAGCTGAGTGGAGTCTTTCATAAACTGTTTATGCTGAGTCTGAGTCTGCAGAGGGTCCCAGTGATGTGGAAGACATCATGCCTCGTCCCTGTACCAAAGACGCCACGTCCCGGTGGCCCCCAGGATTACAGGCCCGTGGCACTGACCTCCCACATCATGAAGACCCTGGAAAGGCTCATCCTGGACCAGCTGCGACCCATTGTAAGACCACATCTGGATCCCCTTCAGTTCGCTTATCAGCCTCGTCTCGGAACTGAGGACGCCATCATCTACCTGCTCAATCGTGTCTACACCCATCTGGACCAGCCGGCGAGCACTGTGAGGGTCATGTTTTTTGACTTTTCCAGTGCTTTCAACACCATCAGGCCGACCCTCCTGGGTGATAAGTTAGCAGCGATGCAGGTGGATGCTTCTCTGGTGTCCTGGATTGTTGATTACCTGACAGGAAGACCACAATATGTACGTCTCCCACAGTGTGTGTCTGACAAGGTGATCAGCAACACAGGGGCACCACAGGGGACTGTCCTCTCCCCCTTCCTCTTCACCCTCTACACCACAGACTTCAGCCACTGCACAGAGACCTGCCATCTTCAGAAGTTTTCTGATGACTCTGCGGTGGTTGGATGCATCAGCAGGGATGATGAGACAGAGTACCGGGCTGTGGTCGACTCCTTTGTCACGTGGTGTGAGCAGAATCATCTGCAGCTCAACGTGGCAAAGACCAAGGAACTGATCGTGGACTTCAGGAAGACCAGGAAACACTCTGTTGGTCGCAGATGCCAACAGACTTAATAAACTAATCCGTAAGGCCAGCAATGTTGTGGGGATGGAGCTGGACTCCCTCAAGGTGGTGTCGGAGAGGCGGATGCTGTCCAAGATAAAGACAATGTTGGATAACACCTCCCACCCACTCCATGACATGCTGGTCAGTCACAGGAGCTCGTTCAGTGAGAGACTGAGATTACCGAAAAGCACCACTGAACGACACAGGAAATCATTCCTGCCTGTGGCCATCTCCCTGTACAACGCATCCACTTAACACACTGTTTGCTGCTACAGCTACACATGTTTCTTTTCCAACTATTTATTTATGAGTGACTTATGTATGTATGTATGTATATATATGTATATATTGTACTATTCTTAGTTAGTGTATTGTCTGTCTTGTCTTAATGTTGGTTTAAAATGGAGCACTGTAACAAAAAATAATTTCCCCCAGGGATCAATAAAGTATTCTGATTCTGATTCTGATTCTGTTATGGATAGGCGTAGCTTTGGGTCACGTGGTGTCAGTAATAGTAATTGCTATATCACCTGTTCACGGCCCGAGGGAAATTTTGTGAATGAGTGGGTGATGGGGGAAGTCGACTTTTGCTGACCGCTCAAGCTTGGAATGTTTTTGATCACTGTTTTTCTACGGATTTTAAGGATTTGATAACAAATAAAGGAGTTTTAACCTGGAACTTTGACTAACGTTTTAAACAGCGGGCGCGTCAACATTATTCCCCTATTCAGCTGCTCGGCGACTCAAAGGCTTGACAGTCGCCAATATTTGTCAGCAAAAAGTGCGACGGCAATGGAGCGTCCCGCAATCAGCGCTGAATAAACGCCGACGCGAGCCCACACACCGCCACCACTACACCCATAAAATCGGCTAGTCTGACAGATAAGGAGAAGACGACGGTGGTATGTAAACTGTGTTTGTGCTGGTGTTGTTTGTTTGAACGCATTTTGGATTTGGTGTGTGTGTGTGCTGTGGCTCTGCAGGCGTTCACCTGAGTTTGAAGTTGCCTTTGTTTTGGATTTTGGCACGCTGCTTATGTTGAATGCTTAAAATGAGTGGATCACAGGCTGCATCTGTTGTTGGAAAAACTGAACAGGATAAAAGATTAATTTCTCTCACTGAGAAAGCTCTTGCAAACAAAATTGAAACCATCCAAACAGATCGGAAAAGGCATGTAAACAAAATGAAAAGTGTTATTATGTCTCTTAAAGAGCTAATGAAAGATGATAAAAATCATTCACAAGTCAAAAAACAGTTTGATGAGTTAACACACCTGTTTAAGGATGCCAGTGCATTGCATGAATCTTTACTTTCTCTAATCTCATTTGATGAGAAAGATAAACAAAATACATGGTTCTCAAGCATCGCTAAATACAATAAAGGGTTTATGGAGGATGTTAAGATATGGCTTTCTGAAACTGATAAACGTTCGGGGAGGCCATCATCCGACAAAGCACAGTCACAGGAAACTTCCCTGGGAGGAGAAGTGGAGGTGCGAGAGCACACTGGAAAAGAACCTCAATCATCTCTTAATCCTCAGAACGATGTTAATGATGACGTGTTGCCATCCGACAGTGTGTCAAATCAAGGCAGTAGGTCAAGATTATAACAAGCATTCAAAAGCATTTAAGATTATTGATTTAACTCAACAGTTTAAAGTGGTTATAACTGCACCTGTAATAAAGGCTAATTGGGTACCAATATGTTTAAACATCTGAATGCAATATCAATATTAATTATTAATGCAATGGTAATGATGATGATTATTAACAATAGCAGCAAAATATTTCTCTAATCCCCACATCAGTCAGACAACTACAGCTCATTCAGAACTCTGCTGCTCGAGTCCTCACTAAGACCAAAAAAGTGGACCACATCAGTCCAGCTCTGAGGTCTTTACACTGGCTGCCTGTCCGTCAGAGGATAGACTTTAAAGTTCTGATGCTGGTCTATAAAGCTCTGAATGGTTTAGGACCAAAATACATCAGTGACCTCCTGACCCAGTATGAACCTTCCAGATCCCTCAGGTCATCTGGATCCGGTCTTTTATCAGTTCCCAGAGTCAGAACCAGACACGGAGAAGCTGCATTCAGCTTTTATGCTCCTTATATCTGGAACAAACTCCCAGAAAGCCTCAGATCAGCTGAAACACTCAGTTTATTTAAATCCAGGTTGAAGACTCACCTGTTCTCAGCTGCATTTGAATAAAGCACCAAATCCACACTTTTAAGCTTAAATTTCAAAACTTACATTAACTACTGATTTTATCTACTGTTCTGATTTTATCTGTTTTGATTTTATATACTGTTTTGTTTGTTTGTTTGTAGAGCTCTGGGTAGCTCCCCAGCTGGGTCTAGAGAGTATTTTAAATTCAGGGAATTTAAAATAGAAAGTAGCTCGTCCACAGAAGGACTGGTAGCTCCCCTTACGATAAGGGTTCAGATCGCGCGAACAGGTGTGAAATGTGTGTGTTTAGTTAGTTTGTTTGTTTGCTTGTTTTAATCAATTTTAAATCATGCTTTTTATTTGTTTTTGTTTCTAATGTCTCTGTAAAGCACTTTGAATCACCTTGTTGTTGAATTGTAGCGCTGGAACCCAGTCATGATGTGTTTCACCCATTTCATCGGCTGGTTTGCTGCAATAATGTCAAATAATTAGCAACTCTATAAATAGAAGGTAGTTCTGCAAAATCACTCAGTAGGCTGTTTGTTCTAATTTGCTATGAGCTCAGAGCGCATCGAAAATGAAACTAATAGGCTATAAAGAGTGATATGAACATATTTAGAACTTACCGGAATGAAAATGTCTGGAGCACCAACAGATATTTGGAGATGGAAGAGAGCTGCACGTCAGCTCGTCTCACAGCTGCTCTCCAGGCTGGACGCCTTCGTTTGGTAACATCGATACACGAGCTGCCTCATGTCGCTTCCAGGTTGGGAAAGCATAAAAAGACAATCCAACCTTATTCCCGTGCCGGTCGTAAGATCGAACATTGCAGCCGAGCACACAGCAAGTACGAACCATGGCTATGCTATCGCTCCTAGCTTAGACCCCCAAAATGGTGAATCGGGCCAAAATCCTTTCCACGCCCACCCCCGTGACATCACGCTCCGAAGCCCTATAGGATGCGCCAAGAAGTATACACTCCACCCACGCTTCAAATCCGGGTGCAAGGAGAACGCGTTTGAAGCAGCGTCAACTGTTACGTAGTTAGCTTAGCTAGCAGAGCAGCTAGCAGTTAGAGTATGAACTCTGTAAGCAGTCAGCTCGGTCCTGGACATGGTTACTGACATAAAGCTGCTCTCTGCAGCCATGTTTGACCTGCTGCTTTGTAGGACTACAGTAATGGAGGATTTGGAGGCTGAACTGGGCTCTGTGACACTTTTTGTAGTGAACTGATGAAAGCTGCGTCTCAGATGGATGTTAGTCCAACACATCAGACACGACCTCTGCAGCTCTCAGTTGATGTGCACATGAATGATTTGTGTTTCCTCTGCAGGTGAAGGTAGAAAGTGTGTGTGAGCTGATGTGAATTGAGCAGCATGGATCAGTGTGAGGACAGAGAGGAGGGAGTCCCTCCCTCTAAAAGCACTCTGTGTGGGGAACATGAGAGCCAGACCAAAGCTCAGAGGTGAGATGACCATCTCTAACTGTCCATGACTCTTCTCCATGTCACAGCTCAGCACTCACATCACTGCTCCATCATTATTCACAGGAACCAGCCTGGACCTCCACCCAGCTCTGTGTCCTCTAAGAGCAAACGGGTGAAGCATTTCTTTCGTAATTTAGGGCGAAAAAAGTCATCTGACGAAAAGTAAGTTCATGTCAGTATTAAAATGTTTGAAATTTTAATCAGCTTTTTACAGTTTATGTGAGGATATGGAGAAGTGCGAGGGCCACATTAACAACAAATTGTGATGGATCATTTTGAGATTGAAGTCAAAATGTGGAAATTAAATTTTTTTTAGTTTGAGACAAACTGCCATGGCTCCTATCTGGTCATTAAGTGATGATGTGACAAATCCTACTTCCGGGTCTAAAGTAGTCTGCGTTTAATATGGCTTTTGTGTTGTTAACATGTTTAATGTTTTGTATTTTCTTCTATTTATCTCAGTTGTTCTCCTGGCTGAAGTTTGGTCCTTTTACAGCATCCTGCCATGCGATTACATTTGTTCCTGACCACCGAGAACACTCACGTTAACTTTTATCGAGTGGAAAAAAAGTTAGCTTGTTTATATTATGCTAACATAGCTGTGTCGCTAGCGGTCACGTAGCACATCATTATATACCAGCTAGCCCAACTTCAGTAACCCTACAAACGTCACTGCTGTTTAGTTTTCTGTCTTCATTTATGCTGGAAGTGATAACAGAGCTGTACGTTTTAATTTGTTTCCAAAACCCCGCAGTCAGGACATGCTATATTGTATTTAGATAGAAGCTAGCGAGCTAACTCCCTGCTAACTTCTAACTCCGTTAAATGTCATAAATTCCGTTTTCATGGATGCCTGGATGTTAAACTCAATTGTTACACCTGGTAGAGCAGAACGCTGATCATTTTATTAAAGATGAAAGACTTTAGACAGTTTTTCAACTCTCAGTAATGCCACAGTGATCGTTTGATATATGGACCTGCAGCGGAGTTTAGACCCAGACACGGCTAGTGACGTCAGACTTAACAACCGGATAGTCTATAAAATGATTTTGTGTAGATGAGTTGGTGAAATCATTCTTCAAACTTGCAAACTTGAAATGTATATATGTATTACTCGATGGCTGATTAATTTGTTTCACTTATCTACACATTTAGTTGTAGAGGTTATATGAGCTGTGGTAGTTGTTTGGTTTGTAACAAATGTAATCTCCACATATTGACTTTTTTTCTCAAAGTGGGCACTACTTTTTTTTTCTTTTTTTCATCATACAGTGAAGCTTTATGATCAGGCGTTTATTGAAAATTTTGAGATTTTAATTTTTAGGATCCATCAGAGGCTCAACCCTGATCCTGAACCCAGCTGTGTGTCCTTAAAGAGTCACGTCACAGATCGTCCCATTATTTTAAAGTCCAGCAGCTGTGTCTGCTGCAGAGAGGTGAGCTGTTAGTAACATGAACTCTTTGATGTCAGTTTGGTGTCTGATTTAAATGACCTGTTTGATATTGTTTCCTGGTCTGACCTGCTTGGTCAAAGTTCAGCAATCAGAACACAAGGGCAGCTCTGTGAATTAGTCTAAATATTAGACACAGTGAAGAAAGCATTCAACTTTTATTTAATTTTTAAAGAATATAAAATTAATTCCTTTTTTGGTTAACAGCTGCTAGTCTGTCCAGCAGCTTCTAAAGACTTAAAAGTGTCTTTAATGTTTCATTTCATGCTGATCTTGCTCTTTGTCCACAGGATCCATGAAAGATTACACTCACCTGAACCTGATCTCAGTGGTATGTCCTTTAAGCGTCATCGGTCTATGGATCCACCATTAAACTTTAAAAAATGGGGGATTTCAAAGACAAAGTGAGTGAACATCGGTATAATTTATAATTAGATTAGGCACTTCCAAACATCTAGCAGATGACTTTGGTGTGTTTGTCACTTCCCGTTCCCCCCCTGTCCTAATTTCTGAGTCATTTGAGGAGTTTCAGTATCTCCAGTATTTGTTCAACACAGCAGAAAAGGCAGATTGCACGTACTATAATTGAGGAACCAAACAAAATAAGTGAGGAAATTAACATGTTCTATAGTAATCTGTATAAATCAAGAACTGAAAAAGAAAATGCAGATATCTTTTTTGATATGATTAAAGATCAGGTAAAAAAATTGGAAGAGGATGATAAAACATGGTTAGAAGAAGATTTGAAAATATCCGAATTAGATACAGCTCTAAAACAAATGAAAAATGGAAAATCGCCTGGAATTGATGGTCTAACGATTGAATTTTATAAAACCTTTTGGCAAGACATTAAAGATTTGTTATTTAATGGCTTTTTGGATTGTTTAAAAAATGAAGAACTATCCCCAACAATGAAAACAGGATTAATAACCTTATTACCCAAACCAAACAAAGATTTACAAATGCTAGACAATTGGAGACCCATAACACTTTTATGTAACGACTACAAATTATTAGCCTTAGTATATGCAAATAGGCTTAAAAGCGTCTTAACCAAATTGATTGATGAGTGCCAATCAGCGTTTATTAAAGGAAGGCAGATTCATAATAACATAAGATTAATATTAGATATGATTGACTATCGATCCTTTATTAATTCAGAAAGTTTAATACTATTTATTGACTTTTTTAAAGCATTTGATTCAATAGACCATAATTTTTTATTTAGATCTTTAGAACTTTTTGGATTTGGAAACAAATTTTGCAAAGTGATCAAACTGTTCTACAAGCAAATTTATAGTTATGTTTCGCTCAATCCAGGCATAACATCTAGGATAGACATATTCTGTGGAATTCGACAGGGTTGCCCAATTTCTCCAAAATTATTTATTCTTTGCACTCAATTAATGGCTTACCTCATTGTGAACCATTCAGACATCGAAGGAATAAACATTTTTGATATTGAACTGAAAATAAGTCAGTTTGCAGATGACACAGTAATATTTTTAAAGGATAAATCAATACTCGAGAAAGCATTGAATGTCATTTCAATTTTTTCTAAAGCTTCAGGCTTGTGTCTGAACCTAAAGAAGTGTGAACTTTTGCCACTTTATGATTGTTTGGAAAATAGCATGAGGACGATTCCAGTGAAAAATGAAGTTAAGTATCTAGGCATCTATTTAGACAAAGACATCAACACTAGAGAATCAAAAAACCTAAAAGACAAAATTGATGGCATGTCCAAAACACTAAATCATTGGTTGACGAGAGATATTACAATTTTTGGACGCAATCTATTATCCAAATCAGAGGGCGTCTCAAAGATGGTTTATCCAGCATACTCACTATACATTACCCCGAAAAGTATTAAAAAGATTAACTCTATAATCTATCAATTCATTTGGCGCAATAAAACACATTACATTAAAAAATCACAACTTGTCAAAGATTACGCTAAAGGTGGTATAAAGTCAATTGATTTTCAATCAATGGTTGGAGTATTTAAAATAAACTGGATAAAAGCCTTCCTCTTGAAACCTGACTCCATATGGTTCCATATCCCAAAAAATATTTTCAAAAAGGTGGGAGGGTTGGATTTTCTCCTGAAATGTGATTTTGATATATTGAAGTTGCCTGTGAAACTGTCAGAATATCATAAGCAGGTCTTGTCTTATTGGAAGATGGTGTTTGCCCATAACTTTTCACCACATTGCTCCACCTTGTGGAATAACAGAACAATTACAATTAATAAGAAGTCATTGTTTATTAAAGAGTGGTTTGAAAAAAACATAATCTTTATAACAGACTTACTTGATGAAAGGGGTCAGTTTCTCTCAGTGGGTGTTTTTAATGCTAAGTTTAACATTCAGTGTTCCCTTAGAGAATATGACAAGGTTTGTAAGGCAATCCCCTTACCTCTGTTGAGTTTGATTCAAGGTTATTTGTATTACTCTAAGGCACAAATTAGTCTACCTTCTTTACATCTAAACCAGATTCCTTTGACGGATAAAAACTGTAATAATAAAACCATGAACAAGATATTTAAAAACAAATTATTTCACGACTTTAACAGTAACACAAAACTAAAAGGGAGTAATGTTAAAATAACGAACAAATATACGCACTTTTTAAAATGGCCTATCCCCCCCAAAGTCAAAGAAATGCAATTTAAAATAATTAATGGATATTACCCAGCAGCTGAAATGCTTAAAAAAAGGTTTGGGTTTGAGGTAGAGCCATGTGGATTTTGTTCACAAAATGTGGAAAGTATTGATCATTTGTTTTTTTCCTGCTCAGTAACAACTGACTTTTGGCAAGATCTAGTAGACTGGTTGAGTATAAGAATAGATGGGATGACCCCACTGACTCTAACACAAGTTTTATATAATAATGGTGATCCATCTAAGGAACTGTCCATGCTACACAAGGTGGTGATAATTATGGGCAAATACCACATACACAAATGCAAATGGCAAAGTAAAAGACCTTCCCTAACTGTATTGAAAATTGAATTAAAATCTTTTTTGTCATCTTTAGAATTACTGAGGGATTCATGTAAAGAGGCTGCTTTGATATGCGACAATGGGACTCAATCTCTATCCTTTTAATGATTGTGTTTTTGGTGTACTAAGTAAGCCACATGTATGTTAAAGTGTTCGCAGAAAGGAAACTGTTATATGTCATAAAAATGGCCTTCATATATTTATGTATATGTATATATGTGTATGTGTATATATTTATGTATATATATTTATGTATATTATATGTATATGTATATATATGTGTGTATATATATGTGTGTATATATATGTGTGTATATATATGTGTGTATTATGTGTGTATATATATGTGTGTGTATATATATGTGTGTATATATATTGTATGTATATGTGTGTATATTATATTTTATATATATATTATGTATATATTTATGTATATATATATTATGTATATATGTTATATATATTTATGTATGTATATATGTTTTTTTTTGTATGTATATTTGTATTTATGTTTTATATATATATATATATGTATATGTGTGTATATATATATATATTTGTGTGTGTGTGTATATGTGGTTTTTTTGTTGTGTTTGTGTTTTTTTGTTTTGTTTTGTTTTTCCTATTTTGTTTGGTTTCTTATTCAACCTTTTCAAGATGTTGTTGCACTAATGTTGTCTCCCAACGAGAGATTGTAATATGTGCATAAATTTAATTAAAGTATGGAAAAAAAAAAATCTGTCTTCCGGTATTTTCTCCGTAAGCGACCTTTCCTCGACCAATGAGATGAGCGGTAATCTGAATTGTCATACTCGAATTGTCATAAGTGTGCTGTCAGCTCATTGGTCACAAAGCAGGAGAGGGGCTGGGAATTATGTTTTCCAACAAAGCGTTAATTCCATAAACATTTATAGACTACTTTTGATTCTCACTGTATTACGGGACAAAGTGCGTCCCTTATTAGCTCAATACGGGACGATTACGTTTTTAAAGGGACGGTTGGCAACCCTAGCCGGAATTTTATATTCATGCTAGCGTTCACGGCGTTAACTACACATTTAAAGCGTCTAACAAAAACAGGCACAATGATGATAATAACTGAACTAAAATCACAATCAGAAACATCAGTTGGCTAATTATACATTATATGTGTGTTTTACAGTGTTAGAAAGAAATGACACCAACCTCTCCCACAGGGGAATTGTAGAAAAGGGGCAAGGCCAAGGGGTACACTGTATTTATAGGGTTACACCAAGAAAGAAGAACAACAATGAGGAGGGGCTCTGATAAGGAATATAACTACAGGCTTGGAGGTCCTAACAGTCA
>NW_024583341.1:18600-22784 GCF_018398535.1 Haplochromis burtoni
GGTATGAAGAACACAATTTGTGTAATTATAACAATGTGTAATTTATGACACAGCAATCTGTCTCTATTATTTAATGAAATGTTCTGAAGATGCTAATAATTAGTCAATTTTGTATTAAACTAGTTTTTAATATGTTGTAAACTTTGAATCTCATGAAGATTTTCACATCAGTGTGCTTTGTAATGTGCTAATAATGAAAATGACGCAGGGCCCTGAACACATCATGTGTTAATGCCTTCACTCAGAGCCTGCAGTGACCACAAAGTGTGCAGCTGATAAATGAGGGTCCACGTCCTCATGCAGACTGACAACAAGAACAGGGTTCATGAAGATAACAGAGGCAGCTTCAACAACGTCACATGTCATACAGCATCTGTAATCACAGCCTCTGAGGCCACAAAGTGAAGCATCCAGGTGTAACCACCGCTAAAGTTCACATTTATCAGTGTTTACCTTTGTGTTTGTTCATGATTAGTGCAGCCGCCCTGTTAACTGAGCGTGCTCTCATCATGTTAATGCTGTGGTGCTTCAGTACAGACCAGTCATATAACACAGTGGCACAGGGAGACTCCTCTGTGTTTGTCTGACAGAAGAACATCCGCTTCATCCATCACAGACTCGAGGCTGGACCGCCTGACTTTAACAGGAATCTGTAGCCTCAGTGCTCCACACCAGCAGGTGGCGCCAACGCACCGGGATCACGCCCTTTCACCTCCGACAGCGAAGAAGAAGTGGTGGAGTAAAAGAAGAAGAAGGGAGCGCAGAGCTGGAGTTAGCAGGTGAGGAGTGTCCCGGTTCTGTACTCTCACTTGACGGTTCCGGTCGTGTTTCCGGTTTGGTCCGGTTCCCAGCAGCGCTCGGTTCCGGTTCTGGTTAGCTGTAGCTAGCTGCTCGTTAGCTCTCCGTGCTAACAGCTGCGTTAGCCTGTGTGCTGCTAGCTGTTAGCACCAGGCTGTCGTAAATAAGCTTCCATTATCGGACAGACGCCTGTCAGTCACACCTGAGCGTGGCGTGACTCCAGCCCGGTCACTGCACAGGTGAGAGCACCTGCAGGCTGATGACGGCTGGCAGGGTCAGTGTGAGAGGCTCTGTTTGTTCTGGTCCAGATCAGGAGGTGGGTTCGTGTTGGTTCCTCAAGGTGCTTCTGATGTTGGGGTAGATCAGTGTGTCAGCCTCTATAATCCAGATGTTTGTCACATGTGGAGTCCAGCTGTAGAAGTGTGTGTGTGTCAGCGGGGAGCTGGTTCTGATTGGTCCAGGTGTTCTCCTCACAGTCACGTTAAGTGTGGAGGAGGCCTCGTGTTCATGTTGACTCCACCACAGCCTGAGGGCCCTGCAGGAGCCTCTGATGCAGAGACGTGTGCACCTTCAACCCTGTGAGGAGCGTTCAGTGTCAGAACCCTGCGATGGTTCCACGGAGGATCACGCTCAGTGGCTCAGGTGAAGGATCCAGAACACCTGCTGCTCCTCCTCCATGTTTAGAGTAGGAGGCTGAATACAGATGTTTCCACACTGTGGAGCATCAGATGTTTGAAACACGCTTTCTTGTACTTTAGACAGAAAATGTCGAGCATCGATGTCGTCCTCACTATAAGCTGTGACCCCGCCATAAAGGAAATGCCTATACTGATGTGGTGTGCAGGTGTGGCTGCCTCCATTATGAAGACGAGAGCACTTTCAAACACACAGAGTTACAGAGAGTCCCTGAACTACGTGTTCCTGCTGAGGGACTGCAGGTGGAGCTCACAGCTAAAGCTGCTTCTTTGTTTTATCATCAGGGTGTCATCGAGGTCTGTTGCCATGGAGGACCATGCTGATGTTGCCATGGAGAACAAGACAGAGGTCCCAGCCTCCGACGCCCCGTCCTCTCCTGACAAAGAGCCGGCAAAGCCCGCTGCGCGTCAGCCACACCGCCGCACCTTAGGGAGGAGGGGCCAGAGAGCAAAAAGGCGGGGTCATATAGAGAAAAAGCGGGGTCAGAAATCGAAGAGGCGGGGCCAGGAGGACAAGAAGGAGGGCGTGACGGTGAAGAGGACGTGGAGCGGCGGGAAGCGCCGTTGGGACAAGAAGCATTACTGCGTGTTCTGCCGACGGCCACAGGTGAAGATCGCACGCCACCTGCTGAGGAAGCATGCCGACGAACAGGAAGTACTGGCTGCCAGCACCCTGCCGACAGGCTCCAAAGAACGCCACCTGCTGCTGGAGCACCTGCGCTGCCGAGGCAACTATCTACACAACATCGAGGTCAGTTTGTGCATCTTACCGGTGTGTCTGCTACCAGTCAGTTTACCTGTTTCTTTCAGGTGCCTTTAGTTGTTACCTGTGCAACTAAATTAATGTACATTTGTCATGGCCATGGACTCCTGCCTTATCGAGGAGGAGAGATTCCAGAGTCTACGATGTCAGTTAATTAGGAACTCCTTTTTCAGCTAAGAAATATCTCCAAACTGCAAACATTGTTTTCTAAATGTGAGTTAGACATGATTCTTCATGCTTCTGTCTTCTCTCTTAGATCACTGTAAGTCTTTGTCTTTGAGCAAAAACAATCGTGACCGTCTCCAGCCAGAATCCTGCTGCACGGCTTTTAACTAAGACACGTAAAAGAGCATTACGTTAGGGCTTCACATCAATTCTAGCTTGAATAACACGATATCGATTCGTTAAAATCCTGAATCGATTTTGGCCGAAACACATATTTGATCTGTTCTGACGGATCAGAACCAGTGAGATGTCGGCTTTCTCACGAACACGGCATCAGGTGAGAAAGCCGACAGCCCACTGATTGTGATGCGCTGACGGGCGCGCGCTTTGTGTTTACGTCTTTTTTTGTGTTCGATTCTCATGATGCAGTTTTGTCTCTCCAACCAAAGTTGACTTAAACCATCAAGAAAAGAAGATCCAAACTACGCTTGACATTTGGCTTCACATAAACATCGTCATGAATTCCCTCTTTGGGGACTTTGGCTGTTTTGCTGCCAGAACGATAAAGTCACACTTCATGCACAGCTCTCTCTCTGTGTACTTGAAGAACAGTTTCCCATCTAAAAATCTGTTTTCTGCTTTATTCACTTGCTTATTACACAAAAGACTCATTTCTGCTGTTCAATACTGAAGAAATGTAAACTTCTTAAAATTCCAAACCCCCTGTCTGTGTCTGTAATCGTCTGTAACTTTGCTCTGCTGCACGTCAGCAGCATCAGGTAATGTTCACATGTTGATTCGTGACTTTCTTTCATTTTTGATCTACTGCAGAATATTTTTAACTGCTATAAAATCTCAGGCCAAGAAAGTCACCTTCATGTTCTTCTGTTTTATCCTCAGGCACTTTGACACAAAGACATCTGCTGTGATAAAGTCTCACATATATTTTATAGATATAAAAATGGTTATGTAATGATGAACAATCAGAAGTATAATTTTTCTGACTGTCTGAGCCAAAAAATCGAATCGTGGATCGAATCGATTCGGGACCTTGTGAATCAGAATCAAATTGATTCTAGAAATCAGTGACGGTACCCAGCCCTACATTAGTGTCACACTCATTACACTGGCTACAACTTAGAATTCATTTTAAAATCTGCCCTTTACAGCTCTGAATCATGTCCTGTCCATATTACTGATCTTTTAGAGCCTCACACTCCCTCGCGCAGCCTCAACCTGTTGGTATGTTTAAACCTGAGAGGACAGATCTGAGCGGCGTCCCCCAGGTTGTGCAGTTCTCTGGATTCCCTGGATTGTATTTATTCTTTTAAACATCATCTTAAGACTAATTTGTTTAGACTAGCTGAGTATTTGATTGTGCTGTTTTATGTTTATCTGTTTTATATTATTCTGAAGCACTATGTGGTTTTTGTCCTGTGAAGAGTGCTGTATAAATCAATAAAGTAAGTAAACCAGGTGGTGGACAGCAGAGGGGGAGGGGCCCATCAGGCTGAAGGGTCAGGGTTTGTTAGTCCGTGGTACCTCAGAGGCAGCCGACAGGTACAGGCCAAATGAGACGTGGCTCAGGCTGAAGGTAAACCTCAGGTGAGGGAGCAGTTTGGAGAGGTTTGGACAAACCGTGATTCAGGAGGAGAAAGCAGTGCTCCACCTGCACTGTGTGTAGTTTAGGTGGAGTGCTGCTGACTTCAGCTGAGGACATAATCAGACAGTGGAAGGAAACTGTAACAGTATGTCATTCAGCA
>NW_024583341.1:22804-26265 GCF_018398535.1 Haplochromis burtoni
AAGTAAACCAGGTGGTGGACAGCAGAGGGGGAGGGGCCCATCAGGCTGAAGGGTCAGGGTTTGTTAGTCCGTGGTACCTCAGAGGCAGCCGACAGGTACAGGCCAAATGAGACGTGGCTCAGGCTGAAGGTAAACCTCAGGTGAGGGAGCAGTTTGGAGAGGTTTGGACAAACCGTGATTCAGGAGGAGAAAGCAGTGCTCCACCTGCACTGTGTGTAGTTTAGGTGGAGTGCTGCTGACTTCAGCTGAGGACATAATCAGACAGTGGAAGGAAACTGTAACAGTATGTCATTCAGCACGAATAACTGTCTGACTGCATCATTTTCTCATCAGAAAAGTGTACTCAAAGTGTAAAAGCAGCATTTCTGCGCCTCTGCTTCCTTACACCGCTGCATATTTGTTTCAGTCTGAGACACTCACTGCAGTCGTGACAAGGACCAAATCCACCTGAAAAGTAAAAGGATTTGGCTCTTTTCACAATGTCAGAGTTTTGAGGCTCAATCAATAGATTTCGAGACTGTTCACGTTGCTCTTTTTTAAAATTATTATTATTTTGCTAGCTATCAAAGGCGCAGGATAAATGATTGAAATGCAATAAAGCAACACTACTACAGCAGCAGTAATGCGAGTTACCTCCCTCAAGTGGAAGCTTTAAACGTTACAGCCCGATACAGGGGCGGATCTACAGGGGCGGATCTACAGGGGCGGATCTACAGGGGCGGATCTACAGGGGTGGCGGCAGCGAGCGAGAGACAGGTTTTGAGATGTGGAAGATTTGTGATGCTTAGTGTGGAGTGTATAGTTAGCGTGTTGTGCAGTTGTTGTTGTGTGTCAGTGAGGGCACTAATGAATGTCACAAAGGCAGATTGCAGTGTAAAGACTGTCTCCACTGTCCACCTGCTGCGGTCGGGCCTGCAGGTTTTTCCCTGTGGTGGCTCCTCTGTCTGCTGGTGGACAGACACATTTTCTTTACTGACACAAATAATTATTGGGGCATCTTATTGTTAACTGGTTTTAGTTATAGTATTTTTCAGTAGTATTTTTAAGTGATTGTACAAAAAACAGCCTGCCACATGCAGTGGGTGCATTTTTAGATAAATAGTTGTATATAACTTTGTTGTTTAAAATATAAGTTTTCAAAATGTGCAAGTTGTATTTGCAAGTTATGAAAATAATTTTATGGTTTTTACAGTTAACAAGAAACTGCTACTAGGATTTTATGTTTTTGTGTGATTTCAGTGAGACTGAGCTGAAGAGAATGATACCAAACAAGGCAAAAAACATTTGAAGGTGAAACACAAGCTTTCTCTGAAAGGTGCCTCTCCTCTCCCTTGGAGATGGGGCCTCCTGGTGAGGTGTTCTGGGCATGTCCCATCAGAAGACCCAGGACACAGTGGGGAGATTATGGGTGGGAATGTCTTGGTGGTTCCCAGGGCCAACTGGAGGAAGTAGCCAGGGAGAGGGAGGTCTGGGCTTGCCCCCAAGACTCGGCCCCAGATAAGCAGAACAAAATGAATCAATGGATGTATTTATAGCAGGAAGTCACATAAACAGTTGCCTCAAGCTTTATAGTTTAACTTAAAGATGCTACAATAACACCTGTGTTTACCTGTCTGTTACGGGTGAGGTTTTCTGTTCCTTACAGGTACATTTACTCCGCCTCCCTGTGTGTCCTCAGGTGATCCGGCAGGGCACTGGTGAGATTGTGCCATGGCGTCAGCCCTCTGAGGATGTGGATGCGAGGAACTACCTGCCATGCCCATTGTGTCTTGGATTTTTCCTTCGTGCTGACCTGTGGAAGCATCAGGTGTCGTGTCGCAAGAAGCTCGCCATCAACCCGTCCAAAGCCGAGGCGAACGCAGACCCCGCCAACAACGCCACCTCTGGTTCCACAAGTAAGTTGCCCTGTGATGTCACCAGAGAGGACATACCTGAGGATTCCCTTGGTGAGACTGCAGAGACCGGGACCAAACAGCTTATGACCTCTGACCCAAGTGTCGATCAGAACACGACCTCTGACCCCGCTGTGAACCGAGCCAGGAAACGGACCAGAGTGCAGGCAGCAGCGTCGCGGCTCCTGCCGATCTCCAGTGGAGCGTCTGAGAGCTGCAGTGAAATCCTGCATCGCATGAACCAAGATAATGTGTCTTACGAGGTCAGCTCACCTGTCTGTCTGTGCACCTAACACTATCTACACTCTCTGACCTTTCTCTGTGGTAACTGGCTCCTCTCTGCCTCCAGGTGAAGTCTGATTGGCTGATCTGTAAGTATGGCAACAAGCTGATGGGGAACCAGGATAGTGGTCAGAGGAGGTACGACTACGTAAGCCAGAAGCTCCGGGAACTTGGCAGGTTGCTCCTGGCCGCTAAATCCCTTGACTCCGGCGTCCAGAGCCTGCAGGACCTGCTGGCCCCAGGTCGCCTCAGCCTGGCGCTGTCCGCGGCCAGGAAGGCAGCGGGAAACAGGTGGAGCCGCCCTCCACTGGCGGTGAAAACAACACTAAAGACAGTCTGTGAGATTGCTATCGGAGAGAGCCTGCAGGACGGAGACTGGGAGGCTGCCGCCAAGACCACCGACTTCTACCACATGCTGGGCCGGGAGTGGGACAACCTGGGCCTGCAGAACCCAGATCCAGGTGAGACCACAGTCCAGCCCCTCCTGCTTAGTTTAGCATCTTCAGTAACGTCCAGTAATGTTTGGGTTAGGAAGAACCAGGATGTGACTGTAGTTTTGGATTTTCAGCTAGAGAAGTTTGAATCCCAAACTTTGTGTTACTGACCCAGTTTTTCTCCTTTTCCAGCTGCTACAGATGGAGGAACTAAACCAAAGAAACGACCTGTCCAGATAAGACTGGACAACGACCTCAGACAAGAAGGTGAGTCCACACCTCGCCGCAGGTTTGGATCAGTTCCCGAACTTCTAACTTTATAGAACCAGTTGCTGGAGCTGTTTACCTATCTGTGCCCACCTTTGTTCACAGTTCTGTCAAAGAGCTCTAACAAACCAGTGACCTCTGCGATTCCACCTGAAGCCAGAATGCAAACATCTGTCTCAGGTGAGTCCACCTGGATTCATGTTACTACTTTGACTTTAGCAGATTAGTCTTATCGTGCAGCAATTCTGTTGGTTTTTCAGTCCCTGTGGCTCCCAGGAAGGTCCGACGGCGGCCGTGGTCCTCTGCAGAGAAGGAGGCCATCTGGAGGCAATTAGGAGTCCATGTTCTGGTCCAGTCTGTACCAGGTAAGGAGGTCTGTCAGCGCTGTCTGGACTTAGAACCAGTCCTCAGGGGGCGGCACTGGAAGGACATCAAGAACCAGGTTCACAACCAAATCCAGAGCCAAAAGAAGCAGCAGTTCCACGCTCAGATGGAACTCGAGAAGAACCAGGATCACCAAGACCAGCTCCAGAAAAAGCCAGAGCAGCAGCAGTACCAGCCTCCAGTCGATGAACAGGTAAAAGAC
>NW_024583341.1:27145-38271 GCF_018398535.1 Haplochromis burtoni
GAGTTATACCGACTACGTGCCAGTGCCTGATCTTATTATAAAAGGCGGGTACCAAAAACCAAAACCAGCACCTTAGTGGTCCAGTGTTGGAGCCTTTGATGTTACCTGTTCTGGGAGGAGCTCCTGCTGAAAGACCACAGATGGTAGCGTCAGTCGTCAGATACTGTCTTCCATAATCAGAATTTGCCCCAAATGTATCTTCATAGGAAGATTCATATGAACCAGCCCACAGCTCTACGTCTTAAACCTGTAGAACGGTGGGCTGGTTCTCTGAAGACGCTGAGGCAGAACCAGCTCTGTGTGAAAGAGCTAATGAAGGGATCAAGGCCCTTTGCCCTCATTTAACCATAAAGGTGTTTAAAGTTCTCTGTATGTTTAGTGTATGGTTCTCCTCACACTCCTCTGTGTGATGAGCACTGGGGCACAACCCCGGACAGAGAGGCCAAACAGGTGGTTCTAAACGGTTCCTGCAGGTCCCTGGGAGTCCTGGTCTGTGGTGGTCCTGTGATGGTACCACTGCATCCTAAAAATAGCAAGTTGTCATGTCACAGGCTTATTCCAGAAAGGATGACATTCATTTTGACCTCAGTATTCTACACACAGTACTCCAAATCAAAATTCTTAAATGTTTATTAAAACATTTAAGAGAAAAATATAACACATGCACAGGTATTCTCAGCCTTTGTTAAAATATGTTGTTCAAGCACTTTTTGTCTGCAGTTACAGAAGATCTGTGTTGGGCAGGGTTTTAATAGTTTTGCACGCACACATCAATGAAAACTCAACACACCTTTGCTATAAAGTCAGTTAATTTTAGCTTTGTGAACACTCATTACAGTTGTAGTTATTTTCCTTTTTATTTTTATTTCCGCTAACGAAAATGTTTTTTCACTTCTAGTTTTCGTTAACGATAATGACCTTGGTGTTGGGAAGGTTACTTTTTAAAACGTATTCCATTACAGATTACATGCCCCAAAATGTATTTTGTAACATATTCCATTACGTAGCTCAATGACAGTAACGTATTCGGAATACTTTGGATTACTTAATATATTATCATGCTTTTTACAACTATGTGAATGTACTATTGCTGTGTGATTTATTACTATTACTGAAGATCCACGGCTATTTACCCTCTGTGAACATCCGCTTCATCCATCACAGACTCGAGTCTGGACCGCCTGACTTTAACAGGAATCTGTAGCCTCAGTGCTCCACACCAGCAGGTGGCGCCAACGCACCGGGATCACGCCCTTTCACCTCCGACAGCGAAGAAGAAGTGGTGGAGTAAAAGAAGAAGAAGGGAGCGCAGAGCTGGAGTTAGCAGGTGAGGAGTGTCCCGGTTCTGTACTCTCACTTGACGGTTCCGGTCGTGTTTCCGGTTTGGTCCGGTTCCCAGCAGCGCTCGGTTCCGGTTCTGGTTAGCTGTAGCTAGCTGCTCGTTAGCTCTCCGTGCTAACAGCTGCGTTAGCCTGTGTGCTGCTAGCTGTTAGCACCAGGCTGTCGTAAATAAGCTTCCATTATCGGACAGACGCCTGTCAGTCACACCTGAGCGTGGCGTGACTCCAGCCCGGTCACTGCACAGGTGAGAGCACCTGCAGGCTGATGACGGCTGGCAGGGTCAGTGTGAGAGGCTCTGTTTGTTCTGGTCCAGATCAGGAGGTGGGTTCGTGTTGGTTCCTCAAGGTGCTTCTGATGTTGGGGTAGATCAGTGTGTCAGCCTCTATAATCCAGATGTTTGTCACATGTGGAGTCCAGCTGTAGAAGTGTGTGTGTGTCAGCGGGGAGCTGGTTCTGATTGGTCCAGGTGTTCTCCTCACAGTCACGTTAAGTGTGGAGGAGGCCTCGTGTTCATGTTGACTCCACCACAGCCTGAGGGCCCTGCAGGAACCTCTGATGCAGAGACGTGTGCACCTTTAACCCTGTGAGGAGCGTTCAGTGTCAGAACCCTGCGATGGTTCCTCAGAGGATCACGCTCAGTGGCTCAGGTGAAGGATTCAGAACACCTGCTGCTCCTCCTCCATGTTTAGAGTAGGAGGCTGAATACAGATGTTTCCACACTGTGGAGCATCAGATGTTTGAAACGCGCTTTCTTGTACTTTAGACAGAAAATGTCGAGCATCGATGTCGTCCTCACTATAAGCTGTGACTCACACACTGCCCCGCCATAAAGGAAATGCCTATACTGATGTGGTGTGCAGGTGTGGCTGCCTCCATTATGAAGACGAGAGTCCTCAAAAACACAGAGTTACAGAGAGTCCCTGAACTACGTGTTCCTGCTGAGGGACTGCAGGTGGAGCTCACAGCTAAAGCTGCTTCTTTGTTTTATCATCAGGGTGTCATCGAGGTCTGTTGCCATGGAGGACCATGCTGACGTTGCCATGGAGAACAAGACAGAGGTCCCAGCCTCCGACGCCCCGTCCTCTCCTGACAAAGAGCCGGCAAAGCCCGCTGCACGTCAGCCACACCGCCGCACCTTAGGGAGGAGGGGCCAGAGAGCAAAAAGGCGGGGTCATATAGAGAAAAAGCGGGGTCAGAAATCGAAGAGGCGGGGCCAGGAGGACAAGAAGGAGGGCGTGACGGTGAAGAGGACGTGGAGCGGCGGGAAGCGCCGTTGGGACAAGAAGCATTACTGCGTGTTCTGCCGACGGCCACAGGTGAAGATCGCACGCCACCTGCTGAGGAAGCATGCCGACGAACAGGAAGTACTGGCTGCCAGCACCCTGCCGACAGGCTCCAAAGAACGCCACCTGCTGCTGGAGCACCTGCGCTGCCGAGGCAACTATC
This sequence comes from Haplochromis burtoni, assembly GCF_018398535.1. NCBI lineage: Eukaryota > Metazoa > Chordata > Actinopteri > Cichliformes > Cichlidae > Haplochromis > Haplochromis burtoni. The sequence continues at coordinate 29,933 of NW_024583341.1, forward strand.
TACACAACATCGAGGTCAGTTTGTGCGTCTTACCGGTGTGTCTGCTACCAGTCAGTTTACCTGTTTCTTTCAGGTGCCTTTAGTTGTTACCTGTGCAACTAAATTAATGTACATTTGTCATGGCCATGGACTCCTGCCGTATCGAGGAGGAGAGATTCCAGAGTCTACGATGTCAGTTAATTAGGAACTCCTTTTTCAGCTAAGAAATATCTCCAAACTGCAAACATTGTTTTCTAAATGTGAGTTAGACATGATTCTTCATGCTTCTGTCTTCTCTCTTAGATCACTGTAAGTCTTTGTCTTTGAGCAAAAACAATCGTGACCGTCTCCAGCCAGAATCCTGCTGCACGGCTTTTAACTAAGACACGTAAAAGAGCATTACGTTAGGGCTTCACATCAATTCTAGCTTGAATAACACGATATCGATTCGTTAAAATCCTGAATCGATTTTGGCCGAAACACATATTTGATCTGTTCTGACGGATCAGAACCAGTGAGATGTCGGCTTTCTCACGAACATGGCATCAGGTGAGAAAGCCGACAGCCCACTGATTGTGATGCGCTGACGGGCGCGCGCTTTGTGTTTACGTCTTTTTTTGTGTTCGATTCTCATGATGCAGTTTTGTCTCTCCAACCAAAGTTGACTTAAACCATCAAGAAAAGAAGATCCAAACTATGCTTCACATAAACATCGTCATGAATTCCCTCTTTGGGGACTTGGGCTGTTTTGCTGCCAGAACGATAAAGTCACACTTCATGCACAGCTCTCTCTCTGTGTACTTGAAGAACAGTTTCCCATCTAAAAATCTGTTTTCTGCTTTATTCACTTGCTTATTACGCACAAGACTCATTTCTGCTGTTCAGTACTGAAGAAATGTAAACTTCTTAAAATTCCAAACCCCCTGTCTGTGTCTGTAATCGTCTGTAACTTTGCTCTGCTGCACGTCAGCAGCATCAGGTAATGTTCACATGTTGATTCGTGACTTTCTTTCATTTTTGATCTACTGCAGAATATTTTTAACTGCTATAAAATCTCAGGCCAAGAAAGTCACCTTCATGTTCTTCTGTTTTATCCTCAGGCACTTTGACACAAAGACATCTGCTGTGATAAAGTCTCACATATATTTTATAGATATAAAAATGGTTATGTAATGATGAACAATCAGAAGTATAATTTTTCTGACTGTCTGAGGCAAAAAATCGAATCGTGGATCGAATCGATTCGGGACCTTGTGAATCAGAATCAAATTGATTCTAGAAATCAGTGACGGTACCCAGCCCTACATTAGTGTCACACTCATTACACTGGCTACATCTTAGAATTCATTTTAAAATCTGCCCTTTACAGCTCTGAATCATGTCCTGTCCATATTACTGATCTTTTAGAGCCTCACACTCCCTCGCGCAGCCTCAACCTGTTGGTATGTTTGAACCTGAGGGACAGATCTGAGCGGCGTCCCCCAGGTTGTGCAGTTCTCTGGATTCCCTGGATTGTATTTATTCTTTTAAACATCATCTTAAGACTAATTTGTTTAGACTAGCTGAGTATTTGATTGTGCTGTTTTATGTTTATCTGTTTTATATTATTCTGAAGCACTATGTGGTTTTTGTCCTGTGAAGAGTGCTATAAATCAATAAAGTAAACCAGGTGGTGGACAGCAGAGGGGGAGGGGCCCATCAGGCTGAAGGGTCAGGGTTTGTTAGTCCGTGGTACCTCAGAGGCAGCCGACAGGTACAGGCCAAATGAGACGTGGCTCAGGCTGAAGGTAAACCTCAGGTGTAGGAGCAGTTTGGAGAGGTTTGGACAAACTGTGATTCAGGAGGAGAAAGCAGTGCTCCACCTGCACTGTGTGTAGTTTAGGTGGAGTGCTGCTGACTTCAGCTGAGGACATAATCAGACAGTGGAAGGAAACTGTAACAGTATGTCATTCAGCATGAATAACTGTCTGACTGCATCATTTTCTCATCAGAGAAATGTAAAATGTACTCAAAGTGTAAAAGCAGCATTTCTGCGCCTCTGCTTCCTTGCACCGCTGCATATTTGTTTCAGTCTGAGACACTCACTGCAGTCGTGACAAGGACCAAATCCACCTGAAAAGTAAAAGGATTTGGCTCTTTTCACAATGTCAGAGTTTTAAGGCTCAATCAATAGATTTCGAGACTGTTCACGTTGCTCTTTTTTAAAATTATTATTATTTTGCTAGCTATCAAACGCGCAGGATAAATGATTGAAATGCAATAAAGCAACACTACTACAGCAGCAGTAATGTGAGTTACCTCCCTCAAGTGGAAGCTTTAAACGTTACAGCCCGATACAGGGGCGGATCTACAGGGGCGGCTCTACAGCCCGATACAGGGGCGGATCTACAGGCGGATCTACAGGGGTGGCGGCAGCGAGCGAGAGACAGGTTTTGAGATGTGGAAGATTTGTGATGCTTAGTGTGGAGTGTATAGTTAGCGTGTTGTGCAGTTGTTGTTGTGTGTCAGTGAGGGCACTAATGAATGTCACAAAGGCAGATTGCAGTGTAAAGACTGTCTCCACTGTCCACCTGCTGCGGTCGGGCCTGCAGGTTTTTCCCTGTGGTGGCTCCTCTGTCTGCTGGTGGACAGACACATTTTCTTTACTGACACAAATAATTATTGGGGCATCTTATTGTTAACTGGTTTTAGTTATAGTATTTTTCAGTAGTATTTTTAAGTGATTGTACAAAAAACAGCCTGCCACATGCAGTGGGTGCATTTTTAGATAAATAGTTGTATATAACTTTGTTGTTTAAAATATAAGTTTTCAAAATGTGCAAGTTGTATTTGCAAGTTATGAAAATAATTTTATGGTTTTTACAGTTAACAAGAAACTGCTACTAGGATTTTATGTTTTTGTGTGATTTCAGTGAGACTGAGCTGAAGAGAATGATACCAAACAAGGCAAAAAACATTTGAAGGTGAAACACAAGCTTTCTCTGAAAGGTGCCTCTCCTCTCCCTTGGAGATGGGTCCTCCTGGTGAGGTGTTCTGGGCATGTCCCATCAGAAGACCCAGGACACAGTGGGGAGATTATGGGTGGGAATGTCTTGGTGGTTCCCAGGGCCAACTGGAGGAAGTAGCCAGGGAGAGGGAGGTCTGGGCTTGCCCCCAAGACTCGGCCCCAGATAAGCAGAACAAAATGAATCAATGGATGTATTTATAGCAGGAAGTCACATAAACAGTTGCCTCAAGCTTTATAGTTTAACTTAAAGATGCTACAATAACACCTGTGTTTACCTGTCTGTTACGGGTGAGGTTTTCTGTTCCTTATAGGTACATTTACTCCGCCTCCCTGTGTGTCCTCAGGTGATCCGGCAGGGCACTGGTGAGATTGTGCCATGGCGTCAGCCCTCTGAGGATGTGGATGCGAGGAACTACCTGCCATGCCCATTGTGTCTTGGATTTTTCCTTCGTGCTGACCTGTGGAAGCATCAGGTGTCGTGTCGCAAGAAGCTCGCCATCAACCCGTCCAAAGCCGAGGCGAACGCAGACTCCGCCAACAACGCCACCTCTGGTTCCACAAGTAAGTTGCCCTGTGATGTCACCAGAGAGGACATACCTGAGGATTCCCTTGGTGAGACTGCAGAGACCGGGACCAAACAGCTTATGACCTCTGACCCAAGTGTCGATCAGAACACGACCTCTGACCCCGCTGTGAACCGAGCCAGGAAACGGACCAGAGTGCAGGCAGCAGCGTCGCGGCTCCTGCCGATCTCCAGTGGAGCGTCTGAGAGCTGCAGTGAAATCCTGCATCGCATGAACCAAGATAATGTGTCTTACGAGGTCAGCTCACCTGTCTGTCTGTGCACCTAACACTATCTACACTCTCTGACCTTTCTCTGTGGTAACTGGCTCCTCTCTGCCTCCAGGTGAAGTCTGATTGGCTGATCTGTAAGTATGGCAACAAGCTGATGGGGAACCAGGATAGTGGTCAGAGGAGGTACGACTACGTAAGCCAGAAGCTCCGGGAACTTGGCAGGTTGCTCCTGGCCGCTAAATCCCTTGACTCCGGCGTCCAGAGCCTGCAGGACCTGCTGGCCCCAGGTCGCCTCAGCCTGGCGCTGTCCGCGGCCAGGAAGGCAGCGGGAAACAGGTGGAGCCGCCCTCCACTGGCGGTGAAAACAACACTAAAGACAGTCTGTGAGATTGCTATCGGAGAGAGCCTGCAGGACGGAGACTGGGAGGCTGCCGCCAAGACCACCGACTTCTACCACATGCTGGGCCGGGAGTGGGACAACCTGGGCCTGCAGAACCCAGATCCAGGTGAGACCACAGTCCAGCCCCTCCTGCTTAGTTTAGCATCTTCAGTAACGTCCAGTAATGTTTGGGTTAGGAAGAACCAGGATGTGACTGTAGTTTTGGATTTTCAGCTAGAGAAGTTTGAATCCCAAAGTTTGTGTTACTGACCCAGTTTTTCTCCTTTTCCAGCTGCTACAGATGGAGGAACTAAACCAAAGAAACGACCTGTCCAGATAAGACTGGACAACGACCTCAGACAAGAAGGTGAGTCCACACCTCGCCGCAGGTTTGGATCAGTTCCCGAACTTCTAACTTTATAGAACCAGTTGCTGGAGCTGTTTACCTATCTGTGCCCACCTTTGTTCACAGTTCTGTCAAAGAGCTCTAACAAACCAGTGACCTCTGCGATTCCACCTGAAGCCAGAATGCAAACATCTGTCTCAGGTGAGTCCACCTGGATTCATGTTACTACTTTGACTTTAGCAGATTAGTCTTATCGTGCAGCAATTCTGTTGGTTTTTCAGTCCCTGTGGCTCCCAGGAAGGTCCGACGGCGGCCGTGGTCCTCTGCAGAGAAGGAGGCCATCTGGAGGCAATTAGGAGTCCATGTTCTGGTCCAGTCTGTACCAGGTAAGGAGGTCTGTCAGCGCTGTCTGGACTTAGAACCAGTCCTCAGGGGGCGGCACTGGAAGGACATCAAGAACCAGGTTCACAACCAAATCCAGAGCCAAAAGAAGCAGCAGTTCCACGCTCAGATGGAACTCGAGAAGAACCAGGATCACCAAGACCAGCTCCAGAAAAAGCCAGAGCAGCAGCAGTACCAGCCTCCAGTCGATGAACAGGTAAAAGACTACCGTCTGAACCAGAAGAAACCACCATACCAGTCCCAGATGGACCAACATGATCCGGATATTTCTCGGAATCAGAAGAGATCACAATACCACATCAGCATACACCACCAGGCCCAGGATAGCATCCAGAACCAGAAGAAACAACAGGAGCACGCCCAGCTGGATCACCAGGACTATCTACACAACCACAAGAAGCAGCTGTGTACCCCTAGAGTGGACCACCAGGACCACAGCCAGGTCCATAAGAAGCAGCTGTATCAGATGGACCAGCAGGCCCAGCCCCTGCAGACCCTGGACCAGGAAACGTCTCTTCTAACCATCACAACCTACAGACCTGATGGGTCAAATCGAGCTCCTGGACATTTGCTGCTTGAGCGGGAGCACAACATTACAACCTACCCAGTTCTGCACAGACCACCGGGACCTCACATGGACCAGCTGCTGCCCAGAATAGACTGGGCCGAGGATGCTCCAGCCCCGAACTATCCTATCAGCAGGCCACTGGGCAGGACCCTGCTACAGGATGTGCCCCCAGGAGGACCACCCTCTGACCCACAGTCAGGACATGTACACTTCTGACCGGTCCAGGTCTAGAGGACTTAATGATAGGTTGGCCCTTCTCAAAGGGTGCATATCAGATTTGGTAGTAAAAAAAACCTGCTTTTATGATAACACATGTAAACCTTTCTTAGAAGGTCCTTGGATTTCCTGTGTGAAATTAGTATTTGCCTCCTACAGGACTATATACCCTATACTATATACCCCCCTCCCCCGTATGTTCTGGCAGTTCCAATGGGTCTGGTTCTGATATGTCAGTCTGGTCAGGAGATGAACCTGGATCCTGGTTGAGGTGCTGTTAGATAGGTGAAACAGTTCAGCTGTGATGTACCCGAGTTATACCGACTACGTGCCAGTGCCTGATCTTATTATAAAAGGCGGGTACCAAAAACCAAAACCAGCACCTTAGTGGTCCAGTGTTGGAGCCTTTGATGTTACCTGTTCTGGGAGGAGCTCCTGCTGAAAGACCACAGATGGTAGCGTCAGTCGTCAGATACTGTCTTCCATAATCGGAATTTGCCCCAAATGTATCTTCATAGGAAGATTCATATGAACCAGCCCACAGCTCTACGTCTTAAACCTGTAGAACGGTGGGCTGGTTCTCTGAAGACGCTGAGGCAGAACCAGCTCTGTGTGAAAGAGCTAATGAAGGGATCAAGGCCCTTTGCCCTCATTTAACCATAAAGGTGTTTGAAGTTCTCTGTATGTTTAGTGTATGGTTCTCCTCACACTCCTCTGTGTGATGAGCACTGGGGCACAACCCCTGACAGAGAGGCCAAACAGGTGGTTCTAAACGGTTCCTGCAGGTCCCTGGGAGTCCTGGTCTGTGGTGGTCCTGTGATGGTACCACTGCATCCTAAAAATAGCAAGTTGTCATGTCACAGGCTTATTCCAGAAAGGATGACTTTTCTTTGCAAGCTCCTTTGACTACACACAGTACTCCAAATCAAAATTCTTAAATGTTTATTAAAACATTTAAGAGAAAAATATAACACATGCACAGGTATTCTCAGCCTTTGTTAAAATATGTTGTTCAAGCACTTTTTGTCTGCAGTTACAGAAGATCTGGTTCATTTTCACCCTTGACTATTGTATGACACGCACACATCAATGAAAACTAAACACATTTTTGCTATAAATTCAGTTAATTTTAGTTAGTTTTGTGAACACTCATTACAGTTTTAGTTAGTTTTCCTTTTTTTGTTTTTATTTTTATTTCCGTTAACGAAAATGTTTTTTCACTTCTAGTTTTCGTTAACGATAATAACCTTGTTGGGAAGGACTTTTAAAATGTATTCCATTACAGATTACAGAATACATGCCCCAAAATGTATTCTGTAACGTATTCCGTTACGTTACTCAATGAGAGTAACGTATTCTGAATACTTTGGATTACTTAATATATTATCATGCTTTTTACAACTACGTGAATGTACTATTGCTGTGTGATTTATTACTATTACTGAAGATCCACGGCTATTTATGGATGAGAAGTAAAAAAGACGCCAGGTGCTAAAAATAAAGCTTAGACTCAGACGTTAGAACAGGCTTCTCCCCGCAGCACGCCGTGTAATAAATACTCACAAAGAAAACGGCGCCGTTACAACTTATGTCTAAAAATGTATCGTTTCATGCATCGGCTAAAACACTCGACTCCAGCTACAGACGCGCAGCTGGAAACACTTCACGCAAGTCGAGCTGCCCGAGATTCACAGAATTTACAGAAAATGTTACATTTTGTGATTTATATCCTTATCGGACGATAGAATTCTTATATCCGGATATGAGATTTTGGTCATATCACACATATCTGATCTGACTAATGCGTGTTCCGTGTCGGGCTCGTAGCCAAAGAAATAGCTTTATTTTGTTGTGTGGGTCAACTTTGCTTGCGAGAGACAGAGAGAGGCGTTGAAAGGCTGCTCCAACGGAACTTATTGTTTCAGAGGAAAACACGAACACAGCGTACAGTCGAGTCTTAATAGCTTACTTACAAACCCAAACAGTCCTGACCCGCGACAATATGAAACAGGAAAGTACCGCAGTGTAATCCATTTATTTCAACAAAGTAACTGTATTCTGAATACCACCTTTTTAAACGGTAACTGTAACGGAATACAGTTACTCATATTTTGTATTGTAAATACGTAACGGCGGTACATGTATTCCGTTACTCCCCAACACTGCAGAAGATGAACCTTCTCCCAAGCTCGATGTCCAGCACACTTTTGGACCAGGTTATGTCTCATTCGTCTTTTCCTTCAGAGTCCTTCACAGGCCTTTGGGCAAACTCCAGGCGGGCTGTCGTAGCTGGTTTCCTTTAGCACCCACTCGCCTGAGCCCGCCTCTGTTTGTGTCGTGCTCTATTACATTTGAGTTTCACCTCAATATGTGTGGGGTTGTCATGGGAACACAACCAACATCCCATGTGTCTGTGCCACAAACACAATGGAGGACATTGAGGCGATGGTATACCCGCTGCTTGGTCTGTGGGTGTTTGTCAGACTCGAGCACCAGGATGTCAGTTTGTAGGTGACCCTTGTTGCCGAGTTTCAGAAATGCCAGGTTTCATCTAACTCGTGATTCATCTAATGACACCGCTGGCTGGCCAATCGGGGGCTTTTGATGTCACATTTTTAGACTGACTCTGCTCGGTTGGAAAGCCAGG
>NW_024583341.1:38296-39479 GCF_018398535.1 Haplochromis burtoni
CCTGGTACCAGGTACTACTCCCTGATGGAAAACCCTAGAAACTAGGTTGAGCTCAGCCGAGTAGGTACTAGATGAGAGGCGCAGAAGATTGCCCAGATTGCAGACCTTACTGACAGACGATCAGTGTGCACAGCTGAACAAACATGAGTGTCGGGGCTGTGAGTACTTGTGTCCATCTTATACTTTAACATGGACAGTCAGCTGACTGTAGAGACGGTTTACTGTGTGCAGAGGTGAAAATGAATGTCATGGAATAAAGCTGTAACGTGACAACACGAGGAGCACTGAATGCTTCCAGGATGATGTGCAGAGATCATCTGATGTTTCTGTCTCCTGCTCGTCTCCCTTTAATCTGTCTTCATCCACCCCTCAGTGTTCCTGCTGTCCTCTCAACGTCTTCATGTCCCTGCAGCTCCACTTTATCACCACTAGATGGCAGACTTCTCCCTGTTTCTGGTCCCCGTTAGAGGATAAGAACATGTTACAGTCCAGACTGCGAGCTGCTGCTTTTTCCTCCACACGTCGCATTTCTGATGTCCTGTAGAGTCGCTGATCCACAGGTGATCGATCCACAGCTGTGGCCTGCAGGAGGAGCACCAGCTCAGACACTGGATGGCAGCAGGAGGCTCTGTGTGTGTTTAATGTGTAATAAAAGTGTCTGTAACTGTCCGCTGATGGAGCCCTGTCACACTCGGTCCTTTTATTTCATTATATCTGTTTCAATAAACGCGTCCCCGCTCTGTGACGGTTCAGACTCGTGTTCTTCAGGAGCTGTAACTGTTAAGAGCTAAAGGTCCCACCTGCACAGGTTAGGATGACGTGCGGAGCAGATGGAGACACAGGCTTTTATTTATGCACAGGAAACAGAGTTGTGTTATTCATTATGATGATGAGGATGATGATGGTGTGGCATTAAGAAACATGCAGAATAATCATGATAAGACCAAGTTTCCACAGAGACGAAGTCTGCGTTTGGACCTCAGCACGGCTGTGATAGAAGAACGTTGGGTTTAAGTCACTGCAGCATAAACACATCATAAATAAAGCAGAACACGAGGGCCTGTCTGCTCTACTGTGAAGTCCATCTGCAGGTTCAAACACACCTGAGGTACTCCCAGAGAGGATCCAGCCAATCAGGAGGCCCGAACACAGAGCACATGTTTCTGGTTTGTGATTGGCTGAG
>NW_024583341.1:40779-58396 GCF_018398535.1 Haplochromis burtoni
TCAGTATAATTATATACTAACCTGTGGTACTTGTACTCTTACTGTCATTTCCTCGGGGATTACTAAATATTCTGATTACAGTTCTCAGGTGTTTCTAATAAACTGGCCGTGCGTGATGACGTCTTCTCAGTCGATCAGCTGCTGGTTATGGTACACGTGAGTGACGTCACGGTCACGTTCCCCCTCACGGTCTGGTCTATGATGTCACAGTCTGTCAATCCCGCAGAGGGCGGGGTCTCCTAGCGCCGCGATTGGCGAGCCGGGCGGTGACGTCAGCGGGCGCTGAAGGGGAGGGGTTTATCCCGGAGAGCGAGTGTCCGCGCGCTCCGTCAGCCGCATCCTCGTCATCAGGGACTTGGAGAGCCTCCATCATCACCTCGTCTTTCATCACCTCCATCACCTCCGCCAGCTCCATCATGTCCGGCTCTAAGGAGGACGACCGGAAGGGCTCGAGTGAGTGGCGGGATTTCTTCTGGAACCCGAGGACGCACGAGCTGCTGGGCCGGACCGCCGCCAGCTGGGGTCAGTACCACGGTATCCGTGCGCGTCTCCGCGAATCGGTTTGTGTGTTCACGGTATCTGTGAACGCGCACAGCTGATTATTGATTACTGATCGATCGTGCTAACGGTCCGTTAGATCATTGATTGAGCAGAGGGCTCAGAGCGGTTAATCGATAACTAAAGCTGTGCTTTCCAAACTGTGGGGCGGGACCCTCGGGGCAGACGGGATGTTTTAGCTCTGAACTGATGTATTGATTATAATCAATGAGTACTGGAGCTTCGTTAGCAGAGGGCTTACCTGTGAACACCTGCTGAGGACGGGGCTAACACACCTGAGCTCCTGATGTCAGCAGGGTGCTCCCACCTGTCCAGGTGCACCTGCCTGTCACAGGTGGGTTGCTACAGTCGTCCTGTTGTCTGCTCCTGGGCTCACTCACAGCAGAGATCACACACAGAGAGCTTTATTTTCTGACATCGTTTAAGATGAGACCGTTCATATGTTTATAGCACCACAGAACTCTGCACCTCGCCTCCTTTGTCTCTCCACACGTGGGGAGGAGGTGCTGTGAACCTCATTGTACGTGCTTACACTGCCTGAGCGTCTGCTTACCTGGATGCATCCAGGTGATCGTCCCAGGCTGTTTCTGATTGGATGAAAGCTCTGTTGGTCTGCACCTCGGCTTAAATCTGGTTTGTCTCAGACAGAGTCAGCTGCACCTGAAGAGGTGTGTTTGAGGTCAGGAACAGCTGTTTCCAGCTGTTTCCAGGTGTGTCTGTGAGCTCAGAGCTCCATCCTCAGGTGATCTGTTCCACGGTCCAATCAGCTCGCTGTGTCACAGGCGGACTCAGAGATCAATACAGTCACAGACTTCAGTTACTGATAGTCGATGTGATCAAACATCAGGAAGAACGTCTGTCTGATTCTGTTACAGTGAAGGCTGATAACTGATCACAGCTGATCAATAACCCTGATCAGCTCTGATCGGCTGACTCTCATCACGACCAATACTGAAGCAGTGATGTTGGCAGCCTCTCTCTCTCTGAGTGAGAGTGATGCTTGCTCGCCCTCTGACAGCCATGTCCTGTATGAAGGTCATTCTTTAATGTGTGTGTGTTCAGACCATCCAATCAAACTCATCCGCTTAATCCAGATTAAGACACACACTCACACACGGGCAGATATGTTAGTGTGCTCCGGAGGACTCTTAAAGGGACAGTACAACATGTCACTGACTCAGATGGAGGTTGTAGTCACTCTACTGGTCACATGACCATAGTGGGTGGAGACAAAACATCCAGAATTAGGCAGTTAGACCACAGTGAGGTCACGGTTTTTCAGGAGGGAGCTCGGGAGACGTTCTTGTTAAAATGATCTACAGCTGGTCCTTGGGGGGGTACCAGTGTTATAGAAGGTTCTAGATTATTCTGAAGGGGAACAAGGTGTGTTTGGACAGAGCTGATGGAGTTCCTGTGGAAGGTCTGTAGGAAGGACGGAGGGGTGGTAGAGCTCTGGGTGGAACCAGTCACCTCAGCTTTATTCACACAGTGAATCAGTGTTCACAGCAGTGACAGTGTTTCTCTGAGCTCCTGTCAGAGGTCAGAGGTCACAGTGAAGAAACACGTCTGCAAGACGTGCACACAGCTCTGTTATCACTTCAACATAAATGAAGACAGAAAACTAAACAGCAGTGACGTCTGCAGGGTTACTGAAGTTGGGCTAGCTGCTATATAAAACTTCCCTTCATGTCTAAAATTTTCGACATGAAGGGAAGTTTAGAAATCGGCCTGTAATGTGAAAGAGCGTTGGGGTCAGAGTGGCTTTTCTTCATAACTGGTTGCACAACTGCGTGTTTGAAGACAAGGAAGAGTTCATTAAAAGTAAGATACAGGGTCCAATAGTAGTCAGAGCTTCCTTAATAATGCGGGAAGGAAGAATGTCATGCAGCGTACTGCAGCTTCTCAAACGATCAATTATTTCTTTTAAAGTCGAAAAGGATACGGGCTCAAACTGTTGAAAAGCCACAGAGCATTCAGACTGCCGGCAGATATGGCGCCCTTAGTGCTGAGATCTTATCTATAAAGTAATTTCAGAACCTTTCACAGAGAGCTGGGGAGCATCCCTCTGAGCAGCAGAGCAGGGATTAGAAGATTGTAAATATTAGTAATAATTTCTGACAGAAATGAAGCTTTTGCAGTTTGGACAGTCTTCTGATATTTTGATCGGCAGTTATGCAGGATGTCCAGGGACACCTGGAGTTTGTCTTTTTTCCATCTCCTCTCAGCTCGGCGACATTCTCGCCAGAGAGCGCGAGTGGATCATTCAGCCATGGTTGGTAATTGGCCTTCAGCGTTAAGTCATTAATGGAGCCACAATGTCTGAAATCGAGGAGCATGTTGAAATAAAGGAGTTAGCACGTTCATCGACCGATATAGCTGTATTACAGTAGATATCATAAAAAGTAGTTAGTAACGGCCGCGGAGAAGCTGGTGATCCGTACATCCGTAATGCACACGTCCAGACTGGATGACAATACCAGATCAAGCGTGTGGCCTTTAACTGGCACTAGAAGGCATGAGCACATCACCCCTGTGCTCGCTAACTTACACTGGCTTCCCGTCAAATATCGCATTGGTTTCACAATCCTTCTGCTCACTTTTAAAATTCTAACTAACGTGGCCCCTAGCTACCTAACTGACTTCCTTGATCTGTACAACCCAAGGAGAGCACTAAGATCCTCCAGCCAACTGCTCCTAATGCAACCAAGGTCTCGTTTAACAACCAGAGGTGACCGTGCTTTCGCCATTGCCGCTCCTAGACTCTGGAATAATCTCCCAGTCGAAATCCGTACTTCGGAATCAATTCAATCGTTTCAAATCCCATTAAAACCACACTTGTTTAACTTTGATTTCACTCGGTCTGCACTACACCAGCTAAATGCAATTTTAAGTATCATTGTACTATTTGTTTCTTGTTCTGGCCGCATTGCGGTTTTATTGTGAAGCACTTTGATGTACATTAGTCTTTAAATGTGCTGTAGAAATAAATTTTGACTTTACTATATAATGATGTGCTTTTGATCGCTAGCGACACAGCTATGTTAGCATAACCGGTCATGATGGCACCGGATAGGTTCTGACATAAACGGTAGTAACCAGACCGAAAAGCAGCGCACATTTCGGTGCTTTATTTCGGTGCTTTTATTTTCCTGAGCTGTGATACACTTTAGATTCTAGCCAATCATTTTACGTTTCCGAGGATAGTAGGCGGGGCCAGGTACGTACGTTCTTTTAGAGCAGAGCTACAGATTAAAAATGTCCAAGGCGAAGCGGTCAAAAGTCTGGCTGTACTTCACAGCAAAAGATGCAAACTCAGCAGCAACAAGTGCTTTAAGCTGATACTGTGATACTGTCAAAGGAGGTAACACCTCAGAATCTGATGAAACACCTGGCGACGCATAGCGTTTTTTTTAAAAGCCCAGAAATGCGCCGTATTTGATAGCTTGCTGCGAGACCTCACACCGAGCACATCTACTGCGGGTGGGTTGCCTGTTATCAACATCCCCCAAAAACCGAAGAGTGAGAGTCCTGGCCCCTAGCCCTGCCAGTGTAGCAGAAATGATGAGGATGATGTGCAGCAGCAGCCGTTCTTCTCTGCGTGAGTAGCTTAATGTTGTTCGTGTGTAATTTACGTTGAGTAGGCTAACCACGTTATTACATTAATGCATGTAAGGTGAACTAGCAAACATCATCATAGCTACATGCGGCTGTCTTCTTGTTTGATGGCAGATGACTCCCTTCACCCTGGCCAAAAAGGCTAAAATGACCAAAGAAAAAGTGGAAAACAGCTAAACATGAGAGGTTTTTGGACAAAGTTTGTGTTTTTTCCATTGTTTAAGCACTGCTTCCAGCCAAGAGTGATACCATATATGCCCCATAGCTGCAGAAAAGGCTAACATTGTTATCTTTTTACAAAAAAACAGCTGAACATGAGAGGTTTTTGGACCAATTTTGTGTTCTCCATTCTTTAAGCACCGGCACCGTTTCAAAAGTACCGGTTTGGCACCGGTATCGGATAAAACCTAAACGATACCCATCCCTACCCATGAGGCTACATTCTTTAGCGCTATGCCTGTAAAACTCTGCTCATATTAAATCATTTTTTGAATAATTTTTAAAATGTTTCTTCACGTCAATATGTGAGCCGCAAGTGGGGATGACATGGACTGCAGGTGACCTGCAGGCCACAAGTTTGAGACCCCTGGCCTAAGGGAAGCATGTATAATGTAAACAGAATTGGTCCTAGCACTGAACCCTGTGGAACTCCATAGTTGACCTTGTGTTTACAAGTCACCAATTTATCTAGACAAATATAACACAGACAGCACTACCTTCAATCTAACAAGGTAGTACAGAGCTGTTAATGAAACATTAGAAAGCTTATCAGACCAAAATAACTGCACAACCTGGCTCAGAGGAAGAGAGAGACCACACAAAGGCTTAATATGCTATAAGATATTTTAATGGAACAAAGTAAAGAAACCTAAAAACAGATTAAGTGGTGCGACATCCATGGCTGAATGCACCATGTCAGGATAAGTTCTCGATCACCCAGGGAAGCATAAGGAGCCAAGAAGGAGACCTGGATGTTCAGTCAGAGTTTCTTTATAACACACCGGGGACTGGCCTACTAAGGTGTGCTGCATCTGAAACTGGGTCAGCTCCACCAACTAGACACCTGAAAGAGACAGGCAACAGGAAAGCAAGGCTAGCCCACTGGCTGTCACAGTGAACAGGTAAAACCTCTGTTCCTCGAGTTGCATTCAGGTAGCTGTACAGGGCATTGACGATGACAACAGTGGGCAGATTATATCCTTAAACTCAGCTCTGCACTTTCAGAAAGACATATACTGTGATGAAGTGATGGGGGCCATACAGGACAGTGAGGACCTGTTTGTTCTCCACCAGCTCTCTGCCACTATAGCAAGGCTCTAGACTAACTTTTTGCCAGGGTTGCACCGGTGCGCCTAACTTTTTCAACCGCATCGCTTAACACCGCAGTTTTACATGTGCACTTTCTTTGGGGGGGAATTGAAGTCCATACAGACAATATTCATTTATAAATTATTAACTAAAAAACTTGTGCTTAAAGTGCTTTGTCAATATTGTAGAAAATGTTAAACTTAATCGTCACATCGGCTCCTCTGACGACCTGTTTGCTGCTGTCTGCTGCTGAAAGGCCGTGGGGAGAGGGGACACTTGGGCATTTATTGCAGCATATAATGTGTTTCCTGGATACACTGCTGCTTTTTCAGCATTCAAAGACTGATGGCACCGTGTCAGAGCTGGCTATGAATTTCAGACGGATCAGGCCTTAACGAAAAAGTTATCAATCGTTCTTTTCATCTTTTCTTATTACCCACAGCTACATCCACTCCTCTCAGGCCTAGGCTGCTCACTAGGGCTGGGTATCATCACTGATTTCTATAATCCATTCGATTCCAGTTCTCAAAGTCCTGATTCGATTCAACTTAGCCTCAGACAGTCAGAAATATTATAATTCTGATCATTTATCAGCACTGATACATGTGAGACTTCATCAGCATTGTGAACATCACAGCAGATGCCTTTGTGTCAAAGTAACTGAGAATAAAACAGAAAAACATGAAGGAGATTTTCCTGGTCTGGCTTTTTATAGCAGATAACCTTAAAAATATTCTGCAATTTTGCATAATTTTAAAAAGTTTAAATTCCTTCAGTATTGAACAGCAGAAATGAGGCTTTCTTGTCCGAGGTCATTGAAGTGAAAAAAGGAAAAGACAGCGCTGTAAATAAGGGTAGACTGGTGGGTAACAAGCGAATGAATGATGCAGAAAACAGATTTGAGACGGGAAACTGTTCCTGAAGTACACACAGAGAGCTGTGCAGGAAGTGTGATTTTTATCATGGTGGAAGCAAAACAGCAAAAGTCAGAGGGAATTCATGACGACATCGATCAAATGTGAAGCGCAGTTTGCTGCTTCTTTTGCTGCTGGCTCTGTGGATTTTGGTTGGAGAGACAAAACCTGCAGCTCAGAATCAGCACAAAAAGACGTAAACACAGCGGACGCATCAGGATCGCTGAGCTCCGACAGCGTGTCCGTCTGCGGGCCGTCGGGTGAGAAAGCCGAGAAAGACAAAGCTGATTCTGATGCGTCGGCTCTGTGTTTACGTCTTTGTGTGGAGTCCGTTAATGAATCGATATCGCTTTATTCAAGCTACTCACCTCCCAATTCCACCTGCACTTTCAACTGGACCACGGCCAATCAGAGAGGTCCCGCCCCTGACTATCTCTGATTGGTTTAGTCCACGATAGGGGCATAATGTGTGTCTGTTGTTGACCACACGGAGAGTTGCAGAGATTTTCTTTTTCTTACCCGAACAGGTGGTCGCACAGGTGCAACCAAATATTTATTTTAGTCGCATAATTGAAAAATTTGGTCGCATTTGCGACTAAATTGGTCGCACTCTAGAGGGTCACCTGCAAGTGTTCCAGGTGTGGATGAGGACGTTTCGTCTGATGAGGAAATGAAGGCTCTCAGTGAGCGTGTGATTCTCTCACCTCTGTCTTCTCTTAGTGGTTGGATGATGGCGGCGAGCCTGAGTCTGCCATAGATATTGTCATGTGACCATCAGAGCCCCTCTGAGGTCAGCTGGAATCAGACGATGGATGAAGAGGAACAGAGGCTGAGCAGATTACAGTACCTCCCCTCCCCCTCACACCGATGACCTACTTCAGTATGAATCGAGGGGTGGGGGAGGGGCTAAGCACAAGAGGATTATAAAGATGACATTAGAGGAGGGAACGGGGGAGGGGCATGCTGTGCTCTGAGTAACCATCACCTCCCTCCACAGGGCTGATCCTGCTCTTCTACCTGATCTTCTACCTGTGTCTGGCGGGCATGTTCGCCTTCACCATGTATATCCTGCTGCTCACGCTCGACGACTACAAGCCCACCTGGCAGGACCAGCTGGCCACTCCAGGTGAGGACACCACACCCACAACAGAGAGGGGCGGGGTTTATCAACAGAGGCTCATGAGGCTCAGCTGTGATTGATTAGCGCTGACCTGCTTCCTGTTTCAGGGATGATGATTCGCCCAAAGGGAAACCAGCTGGAGATCACCTTCTCCACCTCAGACACCGAGAGCTGGGACGGCTTCATCCACAATCTCAACTCCTTCCTGTCCCGTAAGAGCCCCGCCTCTTTAACCACTTATCAATATAACTGAAAGGTTACCTGCCCACTTACCTGTCACACCTGCGTCTGTACCTGTGTGTCTGCAGCGTACAATGACAGCTATCAGGTTCAGACCAACGATGAATGCACACCTGACGAGTACTTCATCCAAGAGGACAGCGGAGAGGTACGCCTGTCTGACCCACACCTGTCTGACCCACACCTGTCTGACCCACGCCTGTCTGACCCACACCTGTCTGACCCACACCTGACTATCTCACCTACACCTGTCTGACCTGCTCTCTCTGCAGGTGAGGAACAATCCCAAACGTTCCTGTCAGTTCAATCGGACGATGTTGGAGGAGTGTTCGGGGGTTTTGGATCGTTTCTATGGTTACGACAAAGGACAGCCCTGTATCCTCATCAAACTGAACCGGGTATGACCTCTGACCCCCATGTTAAGCCACTCTACACTCTAGTGTTACTGCAATGAAAATGGTTTTGCCAGAGGAGGAAGTGCTTCCTGTCTGTAGGTTTCAGAAAGTGGCCAATCAAAAGAGACTTTTAACCTCAAACCCTCCAATGACATTCTCACGAGCTGTTCTTCTACCTGCTGCAGGTGATCGGGATGTTACCGGGGAAGGAAAGACAGTCTCCTTATGTCACCTGTGCAGCAAAGGTCTGTAAACCTGTCTGTCTGTAAACCTGTCTGTCTGTCTGTGGACCTGTCTTCATCTCACCTGTGTCGTCTCCATCCTCAGAGGTACAGAGTGGGTGAAAATGAGTGGGTAAGACCAGCAGACCAGGAAGTAGATCATGATAGAGTCCCTTAGTGCCTCCATCACAGAATCACAGCAGAGTTACGTGTTAGTAACCTCCAGTTCCAGGTTATTGAAGCGTATTGACGACCAATCAGAAGTATTGATCAGTGTGTTTGTGTGCAGAGGGAGGACAGCGACAAGATCGGACCTCTGGCTTATTATCCTCCTAATGGGACCTTCAACCTCATGTACTACCCGTACTATGGCAAGAAGGCCCAGGTACTCGCTCAGTATTCACTCAGTGCACACTCATGCACATGCTCAGTACACACAGAGTACTGTACTAATACTGACATGCGATGTGTTTACTGTCTCAGGTGAACTACACTCAGCCTCTAGTGGCCGTGAAGTTCCTGAACGCCTCTCTGAACACAGACATCAACGTGGAGTGTAAAGTGACCTCCAACACGCTCGCCGCCGGCAGTGACAGGGACAAGTTCGCCGGACGCGTCTCCTTCAAACTGCGAATCAACGACAAATAGACACACACACTGACACAGACACAGACACACACAAACACACACAAACACGTGAAAGCTGCACTCATCCAGATGTTTCCACTTCCTGTCACAGCCTCACACTGACCAGCTGTATTTTATATTTCCATGTTGTGTTCACTGACCATGATGGTGATGCGTTCACTGACCAGGGTCATGATGCATTTACTGACCATAATCATGATGCATTCACTGACCATGATGACGATGCGTTCACTGACCAGGGTCATGATGCATTTACTGACCATAATCATGATGCATTCAGTGACCATGATGATGATGATGCGTTCACTGACCAGGGTCATGATGCATTTACTGACAATGGCCATGATGCATTTACTGACCATGATCACGATGCGTTCACTGACTGTTTAAAGTGTCTGTTTCTCACTGGATTCCCTGGTAGTTGTAAACACACAGTTCCTTTCTCTGATAGGACCCCTCGGTGCAGCTTTAACTCAGACACACCCACCCTCAAACCAACCAATCAGCACGCACACATAGTCTGATGTCACTGCCACTGGAGGCCAGTGACAGGCCAGTGTTCACCTCCATGGTGGATCAGTCTGCATGAATCAAAGAGAGAATTATTGATCCCTCAATGTACACTTTATTGATTGTTTATTTATTTGTTTGTTTACGATGTGTTTGTTTACACTGACATTCTTTAACTAAGTCAGAGATGAGACATGTGAACACAGAAACACTCAGACGTCGACCAATCACAGTAATTAATGACCTCATAGTCAGGTGACTGCCAGTCTGGAGTCAGTTCTCAATTCTCTGATAATGAACCACATCTTCTACATCATTCCCAGTCCAGAAGCCACAAACCCTAACTGGTTTGTCTTATCGGCCATGATAAATGTCTCCTCGTTTGTTGCCACGGAAACAGCTGAACTCACAGCCAATCGGAAGCTAGCTTTAGTTTCCATTCCCGCAGCTTTAGTGTGATGATGTCACCTCGTTTCTTCTTGTCCTTTTTGTGTGGCTGCAGCTGATTGGCTCCTTAGTTAGAAAATCAATTAGTGCTCACCTGGGTGAGTTAGGTTAGTTAACGAGGTAGGAAGTCGTTAATGTTTGCTTTTGTTTGTTATTTATTTGTTTGTATGTGTGTTTCTGTTTCCACCATGGGACTGAGCATGACAACACACACACACACACACACAGTCAGTGTCCTCAGCTCCGTCGGGGAAACACCCCCACTTACCTGTACTCCTGTCCACCAATTGTCTTCCTTTAAAGAAAGGGCCTGGCCAATCAGAGGTTCCTGCTGTATGATGTCATCTACTGTTACCTGCTTGTAACTGGTTGATTTCTCCTGCCTGAAAATGTCCTTGTGTTCAAACAGCGAATAAAAAAAAGCAAGAAATTAAACAACAAAAAACTATTTATGTGTATTTCATTGGGGGGGGGGGGGGGGGTCTCCTGGATGCAGTGAACACATCACTGCATCACCTGTGCAGTGATGTGTTCCTGAGGATGTTGTCATGGAGACGAGCATCTTCCCGGAGGATGGGTGAGTTTCTGTCAGTGCTGAGACTGTTTCATGTGTCTTACATAAGAGCCTCAGTTATATAAGAGCATGAGTTATAGACAGAGGTGAGCCGTGAGCCCTCTGCTGGTCACAGCCATGCATCACAACCAGACGGCCCATAATAACTACATGTCACTGTGACCATTCAACACTGCCACCTGCTGACAACCCTGCAGTACTGCGTCTTCTTCACAAACAACAAACACTTTGATATAATGTTTTTAAGACAGTAGTGTATCCATGGTTACCATGACTGTGTAGCCAGGTACGATGTGAGTCGAACCTGAAGTTGACAGGGTAACCACACATCCTGTAGTCAAACAGGTTACATGAACAGCTACCTGTAGTGAGTTATTAAAGGTGAGCCAGAGTCAGATCACAAAACAAGTTTGGCAGTCGAGCGATGATGCAAAGATACTCGGTAAACAAAACTATTTTAACAATCTCCATGGAGACAGGGACAGTGACGACTAGGGGAGGAAAGGTCCATTTCCACGACATCAGGACAGCTACAGTATCTGAAGCTTGGATCAAACACAGAATAACTCATCGAGCCGTTATCAACGAAACAACCTGGTCGTTTACGAACAGTTTATTAAGTTCAACTTCACCAATCCAATAATTTTGACTGCCTTCTTTTCTGTTCGAATTTCTAAAACTACACGTACCATCTCTCTGGCTCTTGAATAAACCTTAAATACCTGCAGGACTCTGTTAAGGTCTAGCTCCGTGCTGGGATGTCCCCTGGAGTCTGTGGAGGTGGTTGGCGAGAGGAGGATGTTAGTAAAGCTGACATCCATCATGAACAACCCACATCACCCACTGCATGAGTCTGTGAGTGGGCTGAGCAGCTCCTTTAGTCAGAGACTGAAACACCCTCGCTGCAGGAAGGAGCGCTTTGGCAGATCATTCATCCCAACAGCAGTTAGACTCTGTAACTCCTCAATCACGATGTCATGAGTCACTGGACACTGTGAACATCCACGGTCACCACTTCATGCATAATGGACCTTCATGTGTACGGACATGTGCAGGTATACATATCTGTATATGTATACATATGTATATCTAGTGTGTACATGTCTATACATAGGAATAGTAGTGGTACAATAGTTATGTTAAGCTATATAGTTTATGTCCTGCATATTTCCAACCATATCCATAATCACATACTGTGTATGTATCTTATCTGATCTTGTCTTGCCTTATCTTATCTTATACCAATCACTCAAACTGTACCTGTAATACAAATGCAAGTAAGGGTAGTGGAACTCCTGGTTTCTATTACAAAAGTAATATAGAGAGAAACATGTTGATTCTGCATTTGGGACTGAACATTAATCATGGTTCTGGTATTAAAGGTATTAATATTAATGGGATTAATGGGATTACACAGCTTTAACTCAAATGACAGATGACTGTTTAAGAAGTACAGGTGGTTGGAGTGGTACTGATGCCAAGTTATTGTTAAAAACCATATTAGAATCTGATGGTTTAATCGGTTTGCATGGTTATGGACGAGCAGTTATGGATGACTTTTGTTCCCTGTGTCTCCTTTGTTAGATCACAGGTGTTGAACTCCAGGCCTCCAGGGCTGGTGTCCTGCAGGTTTTAGACGTGTCCTTGATCCATCAACATGTCTTGAAGTTCTCCAAAGGCCTGGTAATGAACTAATCATTTGATTCAGGTGTGTAAAGAGGGTGAGCTCTAAAACCTGCAGGACACCGGGCCTCCAGGCCCTGAGTTAGATTATGTTCAGCTGTGTTCCCTCCTATGTTCTGGTCCCTCGTTTGCCCTCCTGTGTATTTATGTCTTCGCCTCCCTCGTTGTTGTTTTTCCCTGTCTGTTTAGTTTACATTCCTGTATGCAGTATCTCCAGCACTCGGGCACTAAAGCTGTTTTTGAGTTCAAGTCCTGTCTGCGAGTCTGCATAGGGTCCAATCTTGCCTGCTTCACAGCCAGTTCATGACAATATCAATGGCCTTTTTACCTGGATAAATAAAGGATTAATAACCTAACACTGAGGAAAGGTTAATATAGTCTTAGATTCTCAGGTGCAATCAGTAGTTAAATGGATATTACACATATTTTGAAAGTGTCTCACCCTCATAAAACATTTGGTTCCAATTACACTGTGAATCTAGTCTTAAAGGTTTCTATTGAACGTGTGTTTGTTGGTCCACGAGACCAGGCTGTAATCTTACACAGTAAATTATCCTGGACAGAACATGTTATTATGATTACTACTAGAGCGTACAATGATGTTGATGTGCGAAGGTTTTGACCTAAATGATATTTTAAGGTAAAGATCCAAGGAAAACAGACTAAAAACACAGGAAGAAACCTGCAGCAGAACCAGGCTCGTGGAGGGGCGGGGCCATAGTGAGCAGATGGTGGTTCCCACTATGTGACTGTTGGTGTCACACCCCATGAAACACTGGGGCTCTCACTTGGTGTTGGCTCTCTCTGCGTTAGAGTGTCCCTTCCTGTTCCTGTTACAACACCCAGTAGTGTTTTTGTGTAGCTTACCTGCATTGCAATTTAATTAAAAACTTATAGAGAACTTCTTATTTCATATCCTCACGTGCTTCATCCGACGCAAACCTGCTGTTTACTCACTTGATCTTAGTTTATCTTTATCTTTAATTATATTTAGCTTAGTTTAGCCTTTAGCTGACATGTAGGCTATTTGTAGCTTTGGAGTCCAGGATCACTGAACCGGAGACTCGGTTTTGCAGGCCTAAAAACCTGATAGCCAGGCCTGTGTAGCCCATGCAGCCGAAGGTAGCATAGGCCCTGTTAGCTGTCCCCCAACAAACTGTCCCGAACAGCCGGCGAAACAGGACAGCTGGTGACAGTGAGGAGCAAACATAGTCTTAAACAGAAGCCCCTGGTACACCACCAATTATTAGCAAGTCCAGCATAGTACTGAGTCGTGCTCTGGACACGAAGACAGCAGCAGCAGCTTTTTTAAAACTTGGACACAGAGCTGATCTTATCAGCAGTTTCTCTTCTGCTTTCAATAGATCTTAGCTACAGAAGAAGACACAAACTGTACAGACCACAACTTCATCTTTTTGTGGTATTTTTGTTTTTTTTGCAGATGTGTGAAACAGCCAGAGAGCATCAGCCTGTCAGTGATGAAGTGTTTCATCCACTGACAGATCAGTAACTCTGGAGCTCCATCAACTGGATTGAAAGGGTTAACCAGAGATGGACGAGTGTGTGTGGATGGCTGCAGAGTCAGCGTGTCCTCTCTGAGCTTCATGGAGCTGTGAGAGGGACAGCTGGGACACTTTAGGAAGGACCTCTGTGAGCCGGACACACAGCTGACGTGACAACAGGAAGTGACGAAACCGGAGCCCGAGGCATCTCTCTGCTGCTAAGACCGCACGCCTTCAGTTGAAATCCAGACACCATGAAGACGGCTCCTCTGCTCCTCCTCCTCAGTGAGTCCTTCACTCAGTTATTGGATCAGAGTGTGAGACGAAACACAGCGGACCTCTGAGCAGGTCCTGTTGGAGGGTTTCAGTGGTCACTTTGTGTTACAGCACAGCTGACAGTCAACAGTCCTTCATGTACTCTGACTCCATGGATGGAAACAGATTCTGTGACATGTGAAGATCATGTGAGTCGTTGGCTGATGTCTCTGTGTTTCACACAGTGCCGAGGCTTTCATCCGCCTTAATGAGCACAGTCTCCTTCCAATCCAACAGCCTATTCTGAAGTGTGTCCCACTGAGGTGATCGGCCTCCCCTCCCCTTCGTTCCAGGACTACTCTGAAAGTGGTCACGTACAAGGACTCACATAGAAATGAGAGAAAGATCCATGGAGCATGTCCAAAGTAAAACCTGGAAGGATGATCACAAACAGAACTGTTGTTCAAGAACACAAAGTCTTGCTTCATGATAAAAAACTATAAAAAATACGAGGGGTGGCTTTTACACAATGCTGAAAATAAATAAATTAGTAACTGACATGAATTAACATCAGCTAATCATTGAATCCTCCCTTAGTTATGCTGCAATAGGTGTAGGCTTCTGGGGGATTCCCATGATGCACTGGGTGTTTCTTCTTCACTCACTATGTGTTAACAGACCTCTCTGCATTGAATCATATCTGTTATTAACCTCTGTCTCTCTTCCACAGCATGTCTTTATCCTGTCTTCCTTCTCTCACCCCAACCAATCACAGCAGATGGCCCCGCCCCTCCCTGAGCCTGGTTCTGCCGGAGGTTCCTTCCTGTTAAAAGGGAGTTTTTCCTTCCCACTGTTGCCAAAGTGCTGCTCATAGGGGGTCATATGATTGTTGGGTTTTCTTTGTATCTATTATTGTAGGAGCTACTGTACAATATAAAGGTCCTTGAGGTGACTGTTGTTGTGATTTGGCGCTGTGTAAATAAAACTGAACAGATTTTATTTGATTTGAAGGTGTGATTCTGCTGATCCCGGCCCTTCCTGTGTGGACAGGAAGTGATGTCACTCTGCAGTGCAGCAATGGGAAAATAGCTGCAGCTTATTTCTTCATTCAAGGGAGTCCACTTGAACATAATCCTAAACCAAAGCACATCCTCACTAAAGTCCAGAAGTCCGATGAAGGTTTCTATTCCTGTTCTACTAATGAGGATGGAAAGTCTCCAGAGAGCTTTCTGAGGGTCAGAGGTCAGGACAATGACATCACTTCCTTTTTATAGATACAAACCAGCCTGGTGACCTGATAATGAACTGACTGAACAATCTTCATAATCTCTCCTGTAGATTCTCCTCCCAGTACAACCTCTCCTCTTCTTCTCGCTACTCCCTCCTCTTCCTCTCCACACTCTTCCTCCTCCCTTCCTCTTTATCTCCTGGTCCTCCCTGTAGTCCTGGTCCTGGTTGAAGGTGTGGTTCTGTGGAGGAAACAGAGAGGTATGTCTCACCTGGACTAACCAGGTAACCCCTTTAACCCGAGGCTCTCTGAGAGTGACAGTCAGACTTTACATTTGATGACCTACTTCCTGATTCTAACCGAGATGATGCTCAGAGCTACCAGCTAAGCTCCACCCTCCATTAAGCTTCGCTCATTCTGGAGGTGAAGGTGTTTGCAATGGTCGTGGTCAGCTTTAGTTGACATTTATCTGGTTTCACATAGATGATGCTTCAGCTGGAGACTCTGGAGTCACATCTTCATCTCTTCACAGAGCAGCAGATTCAAATTAAAGATTTCATGAAACTTTTCTGTCTGAGCTCAGAAATACTGAAGATCCTTTCCAAGTGATGATGTTTCCTAATGTTTAATGATGTTCAGTGAGTTGTTTCCTCCTGTGCTGATGTTGCTCTGTGTGATGCAGGAGGTCGGGGAGCAGAGCTGTGGAGCTGTGGAGGTGACGGCTGTCTGAGACGGAGCGTCTGCCTCTGCTGTGAGTCTCCTTCATGCTCCTCCACATGTATTATCTGTGTTTCCACCACTGGAGGGCGCTGTGGGTTATTGATGTGTGGGAACAGTAACCAATCACTGCAGGCTGAATGCTTCTCTTTGGTCATGTGACCATTTGATCTCTGATCAGTGCGTTCTTCACTTTCAGGCCTGTTTCTGCTGACTGCTGCAGGTGAGCTGATGTTCCTACACCTGTCTGTCCTCATCATGACCTCTGACCTTTGGTGACCGTTAGTGACCTCTGTCCTGTTGCAGGTGTGTGTGTGCTGCTGCTGTCTGCTCTGACCGTTTCTACAGGTGAGTTGAAGGTAACGGGAACTCTGAGGTGATGTAGGTGCTCTGTGGTGGCTGCTCCATCATCATGTCTAACAATCCTCGGAGTCATGAAACCGCCGCTTTTTCTTCTCTCCTTTATCTGACTCACCGTTTAAAGCTGATAGGCTGGCAAATAAAGCTTCTCTGTTCCGTGTACTTGGATCAGCTGATCAGAGGAAAACACAAAATAATGTTCACTACTCAAGCTACATTTCTCCTTTAATGTATTGATCAGATTTATATATAAATTATATCTTTGATTAGGAGTAAAGATGATTTACGACTAGCACATATAGAAAAAAGCAGTTTTAGCACTCTGATCATCTTTAACAGAAAAGGATGGATGTTGGGATCTTCTCTAGTCACAGGCTGGAAATTTGTCCTGCATGATGAGTCGTGTGTTTCCAGCAGCAGGGTCTGAAACTGCAGGTAAAGTTCTGAGACTCCGCCCATAATGACCTAAAACCATGTGTGATTTAGATGCTACACATCTATCCTTCAGTATCATCTCCTCGTTCACCTCTGGAGTTCTTCTGTCCTGCAGCTTCATTTCATTGCACTCGATCACACCTGCTTCATGTTTCTGTCCTCAGACTCCCAGCATGCCCCAGGGGTGGAGGTGTTTGAGAGGGCGGAGTCTGTCCTGCTGTCCTGTCAGGTACCAGCTGATGTTTCCAGGAGTGCCACACCAGCAGTGAGGGACCGTGATGAGTTGAAGGTCCCAACAGTCCACGTACGTCTGCAGAGCGGAGTAGATCTTAAAGATCAGAACCATCGCTGCTTCAGTCGAACATCGATGAGAGTCGACGCTCTGCAGACTGGAGACCTCAGCCTCACTCTGAGAAACCCCACAGTCTCTGACAGTGGTAACTACATCTGCACCACCCGCAGGGCTGGGGACGATCTGAAGATGATCCATGTACAGCTGAAGGTCAAAGGTCAGTGGGGAAGATCCAAATCCAATTTATTTATACAGCACATTTAAAAACGGAAAGTTTGCCCAAAGTTTTGTACAGAAACAAAGGAGTTAAACACAAGATAAAACCATGACGCTCACATAAAAATATAATAACACACATAATAAACATATCAACTCACACCAGTCTGAACCTTTCAAAAAAAGGAGTGTGTCGAATATTTAAAGGCAACGTATTCCAACGTTTGGGGGCCATAATTGAAAGGGCTCGTTCTCCTCTACTTTTTGGTCTAGATTATTGGGCAACCAAAAGCAGCTGGTCATAAATATAAATCATTATAAATCAGCGTTAGCACTTTGAAATTGATTCTGTCATGAACAGGAAGCCGATGAAGAGAGA
>NW_024583341.1:94869-100713 GCF_018398535.1 Haplochromis burtoni
GAGTTACGGCGTGTTGCAAGTTTTGTGAGGTGCTTTCGTGATATTTAATTGATCGGATTACATTTTTTATTTTTCTCCGATATCCGATCCAGTAATTTAGGTCAGTATCGGACCGATACCGATACGTAATATCGGATCGGTCCACCTCTACTATTTACTAGTTGCTTCCGTACACTTTTTGGCACTCAACTACTCCCACAGTTTTCATCCAATTTTCGCCATTGAAACATTTCTTTCAGTTAACAGTTACACTTTCTTAACTCTTTTCAACACAAATTTCAGCTTTTTCACCCCTTTTAAGCACAATTTTCAGTTTTTTCACCACTTTTCATCACAAATACCAGCTCTTTCAACTGTTTTCAGCAAAAACCTCTTTTCAGCAGAAATTCTGTTGATTCATCTCTTTTCTGCAAAGTTTTCAGCCTTTTCACCTCTTATTAGCACAAATCTCAGTTGGTTTCAGAAAAAACTCTTTTGAGCAAAGAATTCTACCGATTGAACGCTTTTGAGTAGAAATTCTGCTAATTGAACTCTTTTCAGCAGAAATTCTGCTGATTCATCTCTTCTGTGCAAAGTTTTCAGCCTTTTCAACTCTTATCAACACAATTCTCAGCTCTCCACCTCTTTTTTTTGTGAGAATGACTTTGGTCCAGTGAGACGAGTAGCCGCCTTGAGACCAGAGGGGCCATGTTCAAAACCTGCTCTGGCTGTTTGTTTTTTTTCTCAACTTTTTCAGCTTTTTTCAGCATACATCTTCAGCGTTAAGGCATACACACAGCATTTTTGCAGGGAATACAAATTTTTCTAGTTATTCTAGTTGCTTCCGTACGTTTTTTGGACCACAACACAAATATCAGCTTTTTCACCCCTTTTCAGCACAATTTTCAATTTTTTCACCACTTTCCAGCAAAAATACCAGCTTTTTCAGCTGTTTTCAGCAAAAACCTCTTTTCAGCAGAATTCTGCTGATTCAACTCTTTTCAGCAGAAATTCTGCTGATTGAACTCTTTTCAGAAATTCTGCTGATTGAACTCTTTTCAGAAATTCTTCTGATTGAACTCTTTTCAGCAGAAATTCTGCTGATTGAACTCTTTTGAGCAGAAATTCCGCTAATTGAACTCTTTTCAGCTGAAAATTCCCCTGATTGAATCCTTTTCAGCAGAAATTCTGCTAATTGAACTTTTTTCAGCAGAATTTTCACCTCTTCTTTTGCCCAAATTCTGCTTATTCACCTCTTCATAAAAATTTTCAGCCTTTCCACCACCTCTTATCAGCACAATTCTCAGCAGCTTCTGTTCATTTCAGCACAATTGTCATTCTCTCCACCTCTACTTTGTGAGAATGAGTTTGGCACAGTGAGGTGAGTCGCTGCCTTTAGAACAGAAGGGCCGGGTTCAAATCCTGCTCAGGGCAATGTTTTTTCAGCTTTTTTCAGCCGACATCTTCAGCATTAAGGCATCCACACAGCATTTTCGCAGGAAATGCAAATTTTTCTAGTTTTCTGCTGTGTTTTACTTGCATGTATTTGAAAGACTGAGTGTAAACACAAAAGATATTTTATTTTATATGCTGGAATGTGCAGAAAATAGGTTTAAATTTAAACTAGTTTATTCAAGTCAGAGAATGTTGCATATAATTAAATTTTTGCTTGATGCATAAAGTTAAAAGATTAAAACTAATAAAACAAGTTTTGTATGATGGATTATGTAGAAAAAGCAGAATTGGGCTGAAAGATCTATCGCTTTATCACCTATTCAGGTTGTAAATCATGTTTTTAAAAAGTAACTAAGTAATTAATTACTTTTCAAAATAAGTAATCAGTAAAGTAACGGGATTACTTTTTGGGGGAAGTAATCAGTAATTAGTTACTCATTACTTTTTTCAAGTAACTTGGCCAACACTGAATGCCACACAGTGTTTCAGTAGCAGATAGTGATGGTAAATTTGATTCGTTTTACTGAATCAAGTTTTAATGAGTCACTCACCAAAGTGAATTGGGTGTTTTGAGTCATTTGAGTCACTTAGTCAGTTGACCAGAGAGTGCAAAAAATTAACATTTTCACTCAAACTTAATTTGTTTCTATTTTCATGTAAATCCTACTGCTAAGATGAGTGATTGAAAAAGAAAAACGACTATTTTTATAGAGCAAAAAAATAGCAAAAAAAAAAGATTTCTAAAAGGAACATTTATTTTGTTTATTTTTATTCAATTTTATTAGTATTTTCCTCACATGTGTCAAATATATATTTTCTCATCTAAATGTCCACCAAGCTGTCAGCCAGGGGGCGGTAATGCGCCTTAACATTGGTTGCCAACCAAGAAGAAGAAGAAGTGAGCCAGGAGGGAGTGGGGGAGTGAATGAGTGATTCGTTTATGCTACGATTCAGCCAAGAAACACAAGCAATGGACATTAGACCAGTGGAAATCTGTGCTTTGGTCTCATTAGTCCAAATTTCAGATCTTTGGTTCCACCTGACGTGTCTTTGTGTGACAGAGAAAAGGTGAATGGATGGTCTCTGCATGCATGGTTCCCACTGTGAAGCATGGAGGAGGAGGTGTGATAGTGTGTGTGTGTGTGTGGGCGGGGGATTTGCTGGTGACACTGTTGGGGATTTCTTCAAAACTGAAGGCACACTGAACCAGCATGGCTACCACAGCATCCTGCAGCCACATGCCATTGCATCATCTATTTCCCAACAGGACAACGACCCCAAACACACCTCCAGGCTGTGTGAGTGCTGTTTGACCAAGAAGGAGAGTGATGGAGTGCTGCAGCTGATGGCCAGGCCTCCACAGTCACCTGACTTAAACTCAAAGGAGATGGTTTGGGATGAGATGGACCACAAAAGAGGCCAACAAGTGCTCGGCTTTGTTCACCAAATGATTAAATATGTGTTCATTCATAGTTTTGATGCCTTCAGTGAGAATCAATGGAAATAATTCAATTTAATTTATTTAAAAAAAATCCTGTCACCTCAAGGTGCTTTCTATTGTAAGGTAGACCCTACAATAAGAGTAATGATCAAATGATTAAATATGTGTTCATTCATATTGATGTTTTGATCCCTTCAATGAGAATCAATCGAAATAATTCAATTCAGTTTATTCTAAATAATTGTCACTTCAAGGTGCTTTAAGGTAGACCCTACAATAAGATTAACCCTAGAACACTATCGCTGGGTGATTTACACCCGAGAAAATACATTTACATGATTTCTCTCTCCTGCAGCTGTTTGCGTGTCGAGGAGCCTGTGCCATCACCAGGGAAGTCTCAAATGTCCCAGGAATGGTGGACCAAAGACCAGCTTTCCAGAGTCATTATTTTGTTTTAGGAGTTTTATTTTTCATTTTGTTAGACATGGCACAGTTGAAAGTAAAAGAAGACCACTCTAATTTGTCATGTGTTGTCATATTTTGATATATTTGATTACTTTTCATTGGTTATATTATATCGGGTAAAAATCACCCGGCATTAGTGATTGTGTTACTATTTATAGCGATAGTGTTCTAGGGTTAATAACAGGTATGATTCAATGCAGAGAGGTCTATTAATACATAGTGAGTGAGAAAGGTGACTGGAAAGGAAAAAGTCAATGCATCATGGGAATCCCCCGGCAGCCTACATCTATTGCAGCATAACTAAGGGAGGATCCAGGGTCACCTGGTCCAGCCCTAATTGTATGACAGGACATTGGCCAATCAGATGAAAGGAAGAAAAATAGGGTCAAAATTTGTACTTGTAACTTGAAACTTGAGTGCAGAGTTTGTCACGTATTTTTTGGCCACACACAAATCCTTTTTTATGCACACATAAATTCCTTTTACACATACAAATCCTGATTTACAAGTAGAAAATATTTATGACCACAATTTGAGCCCATACACATGCCACCAGAGACTGAAGACTCAAGCCAGAAAAACAAGCTAGCTTGTGAATAAGGAGAACAAATATGGACTGCAACTGCTCACAAATGTTTTGTAGAAAGGCACATGTGGTATGGTTTTGTATTTTACTTTGTGTGTACGTCTTATTGCGATTGTAATTTTATTTTGCTGACACAATATCTGTGTTTTCATTGCTTTTTTCACTGCAGTTTTTCACTGTGTTTGCTGGTGAAGATGAGATTAAAAATTTGGCTAAACATCACTTGGATCATTGCCCTTTATTCTACCCAAACATCAACAATAAACTTCAGGAGCAGTTACATCCAAGTTAGAGAAAGCTAAAAACTACTGCTGTAATAGCTATCATGTCCGTTTGGGGTTTTAGGCTTATCATGTAATGCAATCAGGGTACAGACCCAAATGCAGAACTCAAGACACAGAAGTGGAAAGAAAAACAAGTGGTTGGTTTTTCAACACAACAAGTTCAAGATAGTCCACTGGAAATGCTTGGAAGGAAATACACTTCTAGGAAAAGCTGGAATCCCAGGAAACAGTGTATTGGAACAGGAGAATAAACAGACAGAACAGAGAGGAAACACCTGTGGAACACTGCTAGAACTCAATGGGGAAAACAAGACAAGATAAACAAAACAAAGGATTAGACAAATAAAACAGAAAATAACTAAATGTGGGGTTACTAAAAGACTAGACTTGAAAAGTGCAGGGAAAACATGATTAACTGAGAACAGAACCCACGTGACTAAATCTACGAAGGCCTAAGAATATAAATACTTAACAGATAGAGAAAACTAAGGATATCATGAACAAACAACTAAACACTGAGGCTAATTACTAAGCTGACAGAAAATAATGAGGGACAAAACAGAGGAACCAGACATGAAGTCTGTGATTCAGGGGACAGACGCCCTCCCTGTCATGGTCCTGGGTCAAGCGACCCAGTGTTTGAGTTTATGTATCTTTTGTATTTCTGTTGTGCCTTAGCTTAGTGCACCTAGTTAATTTCTAGATTGCTGTTTAGTCTTGTTCCTTAGTTGTTTATGTCATCTCCCCTGTACTAAGTCTCCCTGGTTCATGAGTCATGTCTGCGTGGTTATGTTTAGTTCATGTCATGTCTAATCTCCATGTTTCCTGTTTTACTTTGAAAGTCTGTATTCAATGTCAGTGTATTCAGTTTCACCTCTCCTGTCCTTTCGTTAGGTTCATGTGTGTCAGCTGTGCTCCATGTGTGGCCACTTCCCCTGATCATCCCTCATGTGTATTTAGTCTCTGTGTTTCATGTGGTCTGCGTCGCGTCGTCTGTGTTCCCACCCCCCGTGTTTCGTATCCTCAACCATAGCCTTTCCATAGTTTGTGTCCAGTTTAGGTTTCTGTTGAGCTTCTGCTCTTGTGCTGCCCTCATTCTTGTACGTTCCTTTCATCAGCCACAATAAAAGGCTCGCTTTTGTTTAAATATACTCCCTTATCCTCGCTTGTGTTCGCACCTGGGTCCACCACACACATCTCCGCACGGTCTGCCTCCGCAGATCGTGACACTCCCTAGTTTTCCTTTTTGATACAGCATATAGTTTGGGCTGGATGAGGTATTTAGGCTGAAATAGATCGAAGCTGCTGGATTCTCATGATGGACTGAGAGTGTCTTCTTCAGTCATGATGGGCATTACAAAAG
This sequence comes from Haplochromis burtoni, assembly GCF_018398535.1. Classification (NCBI taxonomy): domain Eukaryota; kingdom Metazoa; phylum Chordata; class Actinopteri; order Cichliformes; family Cichlidae; genus Haplochromis; species Haplochromis burtoni. Next base: position 100,443 of record NW_024583341.1, read on the forward strand.
TAGTTTTTTAGCAAACATACTAAAGGTCTGGCCATGGTAAACTTTGTAGTAATGCCATAAAGTGACAAGCTGAGAGATAACTCACCAGATAAATGACATCCACAGACCCCGGAGACTCTCCCACTATAGTGTAGTTGACTGATACGTCTTCTTCTGCATCACAGGGAAGTGATTTATCCTTCTTCTGTACCTCTAGAGAGCTGATTGTTTTAATATCAGGAGAAGACGGCTGGGACATGGATAATGTGTGAAATCCCGTGTCATAGTATGC
>NW_024583342.1:0-11304 GCF_018398535.1 Haplochromis burtoni
GTAGAAAAGAGCAGCCGTGTAGATCACTAATGTCTCTATTTTCTAAACAGTGCTGTTAAAAGCTTATGTGACCTACTGATAATCATGTCCCTGCCCCAGCTTTTTCACATCGAATGCAAAATGAAAATATTATAAAAAAAAAAACCCCAAAGAAAAACACTATAAGCTGTTAAGTTTAATATGAATTTACATTATCAACAAACAGGATTATAGTCAGTATCAAAGCTTTAGGAAGCATTTTCTGCTGGATTTGCTCAATCCCACTTAACTGAGCAACTCCAGCACCCTTTAAAAAACTGATGAATAAGCGCTCAGTTGCTATTAAATGCATTTAATAAAGAGAAGTGTGACTGAGAATTATTTCTCTGGAAACACAAAATAAAACAAAATTAGATAGATCCTGAAGGATCAGTGAAGGTCACTTTGGAGTTGTGTTAATGACATCATACTCTGAAGAGCCAACATTTCTACGATTCAGTGACATGTAAGTTCTGTCCTCTTCTTGTGGCTTCACATTCTTTTGTACTTTGCTAGAAGAATACAAAACAATTATTGAAAAATATTTTATGGAAACATCTGCAGGACTTTTAGTTTTAATCAACAACCAGTTTTAAAACATACCAAAGGAAAGCTGCACAGATCACGCTGACACTGAAAAACACACCAGCAAGGACCCAAGGAAGGACTCCACTGTAAAATCCACACTGTGTTTCACAATCTGCAATGAATAATGATACCATGCATATATTATAGCTGCTCAAGTTATGCTTAAACCTTAAAATATTTTAATTGTGTGATACATACACAGAACATCAAGGTGAGTCAGGTTAGAACGTCCAACCCCGATCTCATTTTCAGCCTTGCACAAAAATCTTCTTTTGTCTCTGGAGACTTTAGTACTTAAACTAGTTCCTGTCCCAATATAATTTTCCTGGTCTCCATCAGCTCTGTACCACATGTATTTTTCTACTGCTGGGTTGGCATTACTGCTGCAGGTCAGAGTCACGTTGCGGTTCTCTGGTACTGGACCAGAAGGACTGACTGAAACTGTGACGTTTTTAGGTGAATCTGAAAAAATGAGCACAGAAACATGCAGACTGAAATGTTAGGACAGTTTTATTTACAGAGTAAGTGTGAATATATGTAATACAGTAGCGCCCCAAAAGATATTTTTTAAAATAATATTAAATACTCTTGAGTGCAAAACACAATATTGTACCTCTAAAAGCAGAGAGCAAACCACACCAATATAAAGGTTTCATCTTAAGCAGAAACTGAAGAGTAAAAATGACAAGTTGTTTTTCTTGGCTTTTCTTTCTGAAGACTCTGTTCATGTCAAATGAAATAACCTTTTCTTCTGTCTTTAATCTTTAACTGATTTATTGATGAAAGATTTAGAGCTATCGGAAGAAAGTTTGAATTTTTTTTTAGTTCTTCTTACTATGTGCCTAACAATGTGGCTGTCAGGAATTCCTCATTTTAATGACCAATACTTAAATTAACTACTTGTAATGTGATTATTGTCAGTCTCATTATTTAACTCCACCCCAAAGATCAGTTAATGCTTTAGTTTCATTACAATAATTCATGTATTATACATCCTTCAATCCTATTAATAGAATTCTAGTTGTGATATGTAAAGAGTAAATATGGAAAATTAATACATACATTGAACATTTATTTGTAGGTTGCTTGATCGTTTAAATCCAAGTTCATTTGTAGCCTTGCAGAAAAATGTACTTTTGACTTTTGAAACGGTAACATTAAAAGAGCTTCCAGTCCCAATAAAAGTCTCCTGGTCTCCATCAGCTCTGTACCAGGTGTAGTTTTCTACTGCTGGGTTGGCATTACTGCTGCAGGTCAGAGTCACTTTTTGGTTTTCTAATATTGGAGCAGAAGGACTGATGGAAATTTGTACATCTTTGGGTGAATCTAAAAATGAGTATTATGATAATGTGTTAAATGTAATATTACGTAAATCAAACATCAAAGGTCATTTTGCACTTTAGCTGAACTATTAATAGAACTTATTACAGACCACAAAGCCAAATGTCTAAAATAAAACTGCAATTCTACTTTCTTGTTCGAGCTTCAGAGTGAATCTGAAAGTTCAGACAAGCTCGTGAGTTAAATTAGAAACACTATAATGTTATAATAGGAAGTAAATGAAAAGCAGCTGTTTAAAGAAAAAACCACTGTGCAACATGACTCACTAAATGTGGTTTTGTGTTGTTAGTTTTGAAGACATCCTAAAGTAAAATACAAAGCTAACAAAAGAAAAACGTACATCGTTAAGACGATCACACATCAGTGTAAAGTCTGCATGTATGAAATTAAAGTATGAAATTAAATTCAAACTTTTAAAGTCTTCATTATATTTTATAAAACCCAAAGACGTTGTTATGGCATACTCATAACATCACTGTAATTTACTAACCATTTTATGTCTAATTTAAACCAAGTCAAGAAAGTATATTATTGTAATTTCAGTTTAGAAGAGAAAAAATAAACTCACATGAAATATCAGGAGTTAAACTTGCTTCAGCAGTGACATCAGGGCTACCATCTTGTTTCTTGTAGACAGCAGTGCAGGAGATTTTATTTCCATGATGGAGGTGAGAAGCAGTGAAATTCATAACAGAGGTCCTGACTTTAGTTTTGTCCTGATTCTCCTGCAGTGTCTCCTGACTCTGACCCAGGTTAGGGCTCCATGTCAGAGCTGGAGGATGAGACCAACATGGAGCTGGAGCAGAGCACGTCAGACTCACTGAGGCTCCCTCCTTCACTTTCAGTGTGGATGGAGTCAGAGTCGGTGAGGGAGGAGCAGCTGGTGGGAAGACATTCTGGTCAGTCAATGAGCAGCAGTTTCAGTTTTTATATGCTGAGTAAAATCCAGTGAATTCAGAGCAAGCTCAAAGCAGTTCCACAAGTGTAATTTATTCATGAATTGTCAGTAAATGGATGAAAACAAAATATCTTACCTATGAGTGAAATATCTACACCAGCTTGGGTAAAACTGTATTCAGTCATTATCACTCATCTGAAATATTGTAACGACCGTGGGTTAGTGGAGCTAAACTGGCTAAACTGCTCACTAGCTAAAACGGCTAGCAGGGCGCTAGCAGCTATCGCTAAACTTTACAGCGAATGGAGAGCGCTCGTGCCTCATACACCGCACGACCCCGAGCGTCTCAGCAGCAGACTGGTAATTCCCGAATAATCCAGCAGGAGGCAGTAGTGGTTCACACCAGGCATTTATTCACCATCTTTTTCAACAACAACGTAACACTGCTGACACCGAACCCCTATCACGCTCCCACCACATAGAGTCGCGGTGTCAGCCAACCATGCCAATTCAACCCACTCCACAGAACACACATCAACTTCACTGTGGCTTACATTAACATAACACTAACACAACATGCAAATCAAACACATAGGAACTAGCAGAACGATAGAAAACACAGAGACAACACAATACCCAGAATGCACCTGGCTAACAACCCCAGCCAGGTCATTACACAGCCCCCTCCCAAAAAGGTTTAGTGTCCCCACAACCTTAACTGTCCACACTGTAGTCCAGCAAATGTCCGGGCCGGCGTCGAGTACGCTTCGGCCTCGACTGGGAATCCATGGCGCCCCCATCCGGGCCGGGCGTAGGGGGCGAGGAGTCCCCAGGCTGCACACCAGCCTGCGGGTTGGGGGCAAGCGGATGGTATGGCGCCAGCCGGTCCTTGTGTAGCACCACCCGCCTTCCCCGCCCCGGCATCCGGACTCTGAAGACCACCTCCGACAGCTGTTCCAGGATCTCGCCCGGGCCTTGCCAATGGCTCATGAGCTTGGGGGTCAACCCCCGCTTCCTCTGGGGGCAGAACACCCAGACCCGATCCCCGGCCCCCAGCATAGGACCGTGCGCACGGGTATCATACGCCCGTTTCTGGCGGGCCCCGGCTGCCTCCAATGTCCGTCTTGCCAGTTGATGCACCGTGTGCAACCGCTCCCTGAGCCGCCGGAAGTAATCCATCTCAGGACCACCAGCAATCTCTGGCTCAGGGGGCGCCCCGAACACCAAGTCCACCGGAGTTCGGAGCTCCCTCCCGAACATCAACGCTGCAGGAGTACATTGACTTGACTCCTGCACTGCTGTTCGATACGCCCACAAAACAAGGGGCAGGTGTTGGTCCCAGTCCCTCTGATGTTGGCTGGTCAGGATGGCCAGCTGGGTGGCCAGCGTGCGGTTGAACCGCTCAACCAGACCATCGCTCTGAGGATGGAGGGGGGTGGTCCTCGTTTTTCTCACCCCCAGTCTCCGACACACTTCTCCCAGCACCTGGCTCTCAAAATTCCTCCCTTGGTCGCTATGGAGCTCCTCCGGTACACCAAACCGCGTGAACATCTCATCCACCAGAGTCCGCGCCGTCGTCACCGCGCTCTGATCCGGCACCGCGTACGCCTCTGGCCACTTTGAGAAATAATCCATCGCGACCAGGACGTACCGGTTGCCGGCATCAGTAACAGGGAACGGACCCAGGATGTCCACTCCGATCCGCTCCATTGGCGCCCCAACCAGGTATTGCTGCAACGGGGCATGGGAGCGCTGGCTGGGACCTTTCTGCGCCGTGCAGTCGTCACAGCAGTGAACATGGATCTCCACGTCCTGGCGACACCCCGGCCAGTAGAACCGCCGCCTCAGCCGTCGCACCGTCTTGCCATTCCCAAAATGGCCAGTACCTGCGGCCCCATGAACCCAGCGGAGGACCTCAGGCCGCAAGGCCCGGGGAACCAGGAGCTGGAGTATGTCGCCTCCACCGTCTGGTGCTCGCCACCGCCGGTAGATTACGCCCCCATGGAGCTCCAGGCTGTTCCACTGGGAGTACAGTGACTTTGTCTCGGGCCCCTGGGAAGACACGGCGGACCAGTCTGGCCGTGTCCCTGCCTCCATCCAGTCCCTCACCATCCCCAGCGCCGGATCGCTCACCTGGTGTTGCTGTAGTTCCGCCGTGGTGAAAGGTTCCTGCCCTTCATCTGCACCCTCAGGTTCTGCTGCTGCCGATGTCGGACCCCGGTCCAGCTCTTCCAGGCGCCTGCAGTACCGGCACTCATCTGCAGAACAGGGGCGCCTGGACAGGGCGTCAGCGTTGGCGTGCTGCCGTCCTGGGCGGTGCTGGGCCTCAAAGTCGTACTCTTGTAGTATTTCCAGCCACCGGGCCACCTGCCCCTCCGGCTGGCGAAAGTTCAGCATCCAGGTTAGGCTGGCGTGGTCTGTCCTGAGCAGGAACTTAGTGCCCAGGAGGTAAGGTCGGAAATGACGAACCGCCAGGACCACAGCCAACAGTTCACGCCGGGTAACACAGTAATTCCTCTCGGCCCGGTTGAGGCTGCAGCTGTAGTATGCCACCACTCGCTCCTCAGCCTCTCCCCTCTGGGAGAGCACCGCTCCAACCCCCACGTTGCTGGCGTCAGTGTCCAAAAGGAAAGGCTGGCTGGGGTCAGGATACGCCAAGACCGGGGCACTCACCAGGGCAGCTTTCAGCTGCTCGAAGGCCGTTGCACAGTCCCCTGTCCAAGCAAACCGCTGACCCTTGTTTGTCAACTGATGCAAGGGGCTAGCGACGGTGGCAAAGTCTTTTACAAACCTCCTATAATAGGAGGCCAGCCCCAGGAAGCTTCGTAGCTCGGCGACGTTCGATGGGGGAGGCCAGTCCCCCACAGCAACCACCTTCTCGGGGTCAGTAGCCACCCCCTTTTCGCTCACCATATGTCCCAGGAACTTCACCTGGCGAGCAAGAAGGTTGCACTTGGCCGGGTTCAGCTTTAGTCCGGCCCCGCGGATGGCAGTCAGAACTTCTCGTAGGTTAGCCACGGCCTGTTCAAAGTCCTTAGCATGAGTCAGCAAGTCATCCAAATAGACCACGCAGCGGGCACGGGGGATGTCTTTGAGGACCCTTTCCATTAACCTTTCGAACGTGGCTGGTGCATTGCATAGTCCAAAAGGCATCACCTTAAACTGCCACAGTCCTTGCCCTATGGTGAACGCAGTCTTGGGCCGTGCCTCGGCAGCGAGCTCCACCTGCCAGTACCCACTGCGGAGGTCTAGCGAGCTGAACCAACTGGACCCTGCGATGTAATCCAGTGCGTCATCGATGCGAGGTAACGGGTAGGAGTCCTTGCGGGTGACCGCGTTCAGACGCCTGTAGTCCACACAAGGGCGCCACCCCCCTGTCTTCTTCCGCACCATAACCACAGGTGCGGCCCATGGACTATCCGAGGGTTCAATGACGCCATTAGCTGCCATCTCTTTTATCAGTTCCTCGGCAGCTTGGCGTTTGGCGAGGGGCAGGCGGTGGGGCCGCAGCCGGATTGGAGCAGCTGCTCCAGTGTCTATAGTGTGCTGCACCAGGCCCGTCCTTGTGCAGTCCTCTTCCCTGGCGGCAAAAGTGTCCATAAACTCTGCCAAGAGGCTCTGCAGCTGCCGCTGCTGTGTCGCACTGAGGTGTACCCCACTCCGCCGCCCAAGCTCCTCTACTGCTGCTACAGTCTCAGGTGACGGGGAGACTGCCGAGCTAGGCGGCGACTCTGGCTGCGGGATGTTGGCCCTGCTTAGGTTCGCCCCCTGGGTCCTCTTCCGCACCCTTGCCGCCCTCGGCCCCTGGCTGTGGCATGGAGCTGTGGGGCGCGAAGGCTTTGGGGGTGCTGGTGGGGTGGGGGTCTGTCCCTGGCTACCGCGGCCCACTTGGAGTTGCACGGTCTCAGCACCCAGGTGGATGGCAACTCCCGGCACATCGACCCGTGCCCCCCAGTGGGCCAGCAAGTCCAGTCCAACAATGCACTCGTCTGTTATGTCGGCAAGCCAGAACTCATGGTTCACACTGTTCGTTCCCACCACCACCTGCAGAGTCTTTTTCCCCGGCATCACAGTCTTTTCTCCCGTGACAGTGTACAATGCTGTGTGGGTAGGGGTCCAGTCTCTCGGCAATGAGCCGCCCGTCTCCGGAAGCACCCCCCTCCGCAGCAAGCAGATGGTGGACCCCGTGTCTACCAGGGCCCGGCAAGACCGTCCATCAATTGTACAGTCCAGGTACAGTCCACGGGTGGACCCACAGCGGCCCACCACGGGATGAGCGTCACGGAGAGGGTTTAATGATTGGGGTGGGGGTTCCCTCACTGTCCCACCCCGTGGCCGTTTCCCGTCGGTGATGTCACTCGGCTCCGAGGACTAGGTGCGGGACAGTTCCGGGCGAGGTGACCGGGTTCCCCGCACCGATAACAGCAGTCCGTCCGGCGCCTCCGACGGGGAACTGCCTCTGATTGGGCTCGTCTGGCCTCCTCCTCTTCATCCGACTGGGACGCGCTCATCTCTCGCTCGACCACCCTGACCGATCGTCGGGTCACTGGCTCGCCCCGCAGCACCTCCTCAGCCCGCTCTGCCTCCCTCAATGCCTCCTCCAGGTCTCGGGGGGATGACAGCCGGACATGCTGTCGCAGCCTCTCCGGTGTGAGGCCCCTCAGGAAGGCGTGGAGACCCAGCTCCTCTCGTGCCGCTCCTGGGAATGTCGGATAGCCCCGTCGGGCATAGAGGCGGACGTCCGCAGCAAAGGACCCCAGGCTCTCTCCCTCGCGTCGGCGTCGGCGAGTCAGCTCCTCCCTGCTCTGTTCGGCTGGTGGTCTCTGTCCAAACCGTCTGTCGAGCGCCGTGGTTAGAGCCTGGAGGTCGCGCTGCTCCTCTGGGGGCAGGTCCAGTAGAACCTGGAGCGCCGGGCCCTCCAGTGCAAGCGCCAGGTGGGTGGCAGTCTCTTCTTGACCCCACCCGTTGTGAGTGGCAGCCAGCGTGACTTGGGCCAGGTACGGCTCCAGCTGCGTCGCCCCAGTGTAGTGCTGTAGCTTAGCAGCCGTCCTGCCAGGAAGCGGTGGTGCGGCCCCAGGACCCCCCTCCCGTCGCAGGGGGAGGCTGTTCCGGGGCGCGCTGCGGCCCTCTGGCCGCCCCAGCTCGGGTCTTCTCCGCTGGGTCTCGGCAGCCATGCTTTCCAAAAGCGAGCAGTTGTCTCGGATTACACGCTCTAATTCGCCTATGGTCGGCTCCATAGTGTCTGCTAGACACTCAGAATCCCACTTCTGACACCAATTGTAACGACCGTGGGTTAGTGGAGCTAAACTGGCTAAACTGCTCACTAGCTAAAACGGCTAGCAGGGCGCTAGCAGCTATCGCTAAACTTTACAGCGAATGGAGAGCGCTCGTGCCTCATACACCGCACGACCCCGAGCGTCTCAGCAGCAGACTGGTAATTCCCGAATAATCCAGCAGGAGGCAGTAGTGGTTCACACCAGGCATTTATTCACCATCTTTTTCAACAACAACGTAACACTGCTGACACCGAACCCCTATCACGCTCCCACCACATAGAGTCGCGGTGTCAGCCAACCATGCCAATTCAACCCACTCCACAGAACACACATCAACTTCACTGTGGCTTACATTAACATAACACTAACACAACATGCAAATCAAACACATAGGAACTAGCAGAACGATAGAAAACACAGAGACAACACAATACCCAGAATGCACCTGGCTAACAACCCCAGCCAGGTCATTACATATTTATCACTTTGAAGATAACTTGCATTAATGACAGTTGTGGTGCAGTCTTTCTTTGTTAAGTCTCCTGTCATTTCTTTAGTTGGCTTTAGTTTTGCATTTTCAGTGGAAAATGAAGATGAATCACTCCAATATGCTTTACATGAATCATCTAAGTTATTTTCAAATCTTGTCTCTACATCGAAGGAGCAGGGGATGTTCACACAGGATCCTCTCAAAACATTTATCTTCTGTGGCATTTTAATGTTGAACGTTCCACACAGTGCACCTGAAACACAACACGATAAAAAACAACAACAATAACAACAAAAACCCAAACAGTTTTATCTCTTCCTTCATATTTATCATGTTACAACGACTCAGTATTGAATTCAGATGCTAATACAAAACACTTTTACTGTTAAATATCTCATCAATAAAAAGCCTTGGTACTTTACTGCACATTCATCTTGAATACTGATGTCAGATAATTTAAGTAAATGATTAAAATTAACAATAGTGTATTATTATTATCAACTTTAATCATGTTTACGCAAAGTAGATTTTGAGTTTCTTTCACTCACCCTGCAGCAGAGAACTAACGAGAAGAAAAGTCAGAGTTGCAGCCATCTTTGTTGCAAGAGAGTGAAGTTTAAGGGAATCTGAAGTTTACACAGGAAACAGTTTACATGATTATTTGTTAACCAAGGAATGTTAGGGTCCCTGGGTCGTTGACCCAGTGTTTTGTGTTTTTGGTTCTTTGATTTTGTTATTTCATTATATTCTAGCTTTGCTTTATGGGTTTTAGGATTATTCTTAGTTTAGGTTCTCTGGGTGGGGTTTGGTTAGAGTTTTAGTGTTCTGGTTTTCTGTCTGTGTTCCATGTTGCTGTCTCCCCTTTCTGCTGTATCCCCACATCCAGTCAGTGTCTCTGTTCCCTTTGTTATAGTGCCTGCCTGTGAGTCTGTGTTATGTTTCCTGTTTTACTTTGAAAGTCCATATCTGATGTTAATGTGTCTGGTTTTGCTTCCTCTTGTCTCGTTAGGCCTGATTTGCCCCAGCTGTGTTTCCCTCCTGTTACCCATTCCCTGATTGCTCCCTCTGTGTATTTAAGCCCTGTGTTTCTCTGTGTCCATGTCGCGATCTACCGTTTCCCTAGCTGTGTGTTTTGTCATTCCTCCAGTTTAAGTTTTTTTTTGAGTTTTTTTTTTAAAGTTATGTTATATTTTGAGTATCATGTCTGTCTCCATCAGGACATCAGGACATCTGACATCCAGGCTTCCTGCTACACCCAATTTTAATGACAGACAATGTAATCATCTAAATGTCATTATCACAGCAGAAATCAAACTATTGTCATGATTTATGGATTCTGTTTGCTCACACCTGCTCTTCTCTCACATGTTATCAGCAGAAGGCTCTCAGCAGAAGAGAAAACCCACCAATCAATTCAGGACACCGCAGCAACTGTGGCTGCTCCAAAAGGATCCACACACAGACCACATTACTCAAGAGGATTAGACAAAGAAGATGGTAAAATGACTGGTTTTCATCTGGCACTTTTGCACTCTGAGCACTCCAAGAGCTTTATACAGCTGGCCTCATTCACCCATTTATACAAAGAGATTTTTATAAACTTTTTTTGCACAAGTGCTTTCTATCTTATATTCACATCCTGATGAATGTATCGGAGAGCACCTCAGGGTTAGTATCTTGCCCAAGTCTACATGCAGCCTGGAGCAGCCAGTCTGCAACCACAAACTTCCAATTAGTAGACGACCTATGCTACCTCCTGAACTACAGCCACAGATGGAGAAGTTACAACTTTTGATTCACTCTGGAGATCATCACCTGCAGTGATAACTACAGACTGATGCTGTGATGCAGGATGACCACGGCAGGACTGTTTCAGTCTGAAACAGCTGCAATAGCACTTCTTCATCTATTTTGTTTTTATGTTTGCAGCCTAGTAGTTTGCTTGTATTTTGATTACTTCATCTTCAGTTTTTCAGCTCTGTTTTCTTGTGTCATCTTTTTTGGGCTTTAACAAGTGCTTTAAAGTCAAGTTCAGTATCTGAGGTGGAAATGAAAAGGGTGATGGACAGGTGATCGTCACAGAAAAAAGTAAATCATTACATTAGTTTAAGAGAAAAATAAACTCACATGAAATATCAGGAGTTAAACTTGCTTCAGCAGTGACATCAGGGCTACCATCTTGTTTCTGGTAGACAGCAGTGCAGGAGATTTTATTTCCATGATGGAGGTGAGAAGCAGTGAAATTCATAACAGAGGTCCTGACTTTAGTTTTGTCCTGATTCTCCTGCAGTGTCTCCTGACTCTGACCCAGGTTAGGGCTCCATGTCAGAGCTGGAGGATGAGACCAACATGGAGCTGGAGCAGAGCACGTCAGACTCACTGAGGCTCCCTCCTTCACTTTCAGTGTGGATGGAGTCAGAGTCGGTGAGGGAGGAGCAGCTGGTGGGAAGACATTCTGGTCAGTCAATGAGCAGCAGTTTCAGTTTTTATATGCTGAGTAAAATCCAGTGAATTCAGAGCAAGCTCAAAGCAGTTCCACAAGTGTAATTTATTCATGAATTGTCAGTAAATGGATGAAAACAAAATATCTTACCTATGAGTGAAATATCTACACCAGCTTGGGTAAAACTGTATTTCAGTGCATTATCACACTCCAGTCTGAAATAGTATTTAGCACTTTGAAGGAGACGTGT